>NC_137878.1:10318216-10480716 GCF_963924005.1 Protomyctophum bolini
ACAACCTACCTCAGACCCTAACCTAACCATAACCGCAAGCACGGGAGCAGCGTATGTCTGACATGCGGTCGGACTAATGCTCCGTCGGAATTACATGTTACATTTTAAAATATATAGTTAAAAGTAAATCCATAAAATCTCCAGAAAGACACGGTCCAAACCAACAGTCGTTATACATTATCGGTAATATTATTAGGTATTAGGTCATAAATAGCAGATTATTTGAATTTGTCAAAATCACCCAATGTTGCAAACATTGTGGTGATCATATGAGACATGCAATTATCAAAATCAATACTGTAACAAGCAAACCTGATGTTTTATATATTTGTAAATATATGTTTTAAGCGTTCTATAAATGTACAGTAGCTAAGACAAAATCGTTGATGCGTTGTCTCCTATGATCACACTACGTAGTTTACCATACCATGTTAAATAACACTGAGGCTATGAAAAAAGCTTCCATTAATATTTGAGCAATCATTTAGATTTATGTTGCCTATCAAATTCTCCTCCACCACAAATAATTCTGCCTGTTAAATTCAATGACAAGTCTCGTCGACCTCTGGAACCTGAGCAAGACAGATATTCAAGAAATTCAATAACCAGATCATGGCTTAAATTGCATATTTACCTTTCAAACTGGTTTTATTTTGGGCCCATCTCGTCCCTTTGTCCGTCAAATAAACCTACAACTGATGTGAATTCACGACGTTAGTTTGACAAACTTCTCATGTACAACTGTTTCTTCATAATGACTGGGCAGAGGCAGAGCAAGAAACCGCTGGCCATACTCTGGAGGTGTGGTCAACGGAATCTGGAATCCAGCCAGAAAATATCCTTAACAGCTAAAAAGATATTATGAAATAGATTTTTTTTTGCTGAAGTCATTCAGCCATATCGTCCCCCATGTCACAATGAATTGACATCAGAAATGACAGTGAATCATGGCCTTTAAATGAGTGTCACTAAAGACACATTAAAGGACCAGGTATCACCCTGTTGAGTGACAAGAAACTTTGTCAACAGCAGCCTGCTATCAGCTGCCTGCAGACTGCAGTGGGTATCTAAGGTTTAAATCTATGTCCTTTGTCCACCCTTGATTGGTGAGGTAAAAGCAAAGCCACTACCTTAGCATGTGTTTGTTCAAGAGCTCTGGGACCATTGGTGCTGGGAATGGGAATGAGATATGGAGTCCAAATATTACAATAGATAGAACATACCTGTACATATTGCAAATGTTTTTTTGATAATTTGAGTCACTGCCACTGCCCAGTTGTACAACATTTGCGGGAATGGTTTAATTGTTAATCAAGTATTAACTTCCTATCACATAATCAGGTGTATCACTATGGAATGCAGGATGTGGTTAATAGCCATCGGCTGGTCATTACTTGAAATTAGGAGTGGTCTCGTTTTTTTTCCAACTCTGATTCAGTATCACCACTCCCATTCTATCACTGGACCCATATGGGCTCAATCCTTTTTTCCCCAAACTGATTTGGTGTGGCACATTGTGATTCATTTTGACTTTGGGTTAATTTTATTTTTTTGTCAAATACATTTCAAATAAACTCCTCCTTGCATTCAGTTATCTTATGTACCTGTTAGATTTGTACCTGATAAGATAGATCGCTTTTCTCACATTTCAGTAATTGGATGGCATAGATTTGTTTCTCAAAATAATAGCAGAACATGTACAGTATAATGTGTATAAGTTCTTAGTCCTGTGTACTGTATATAATTCTTTATAACCACTTAAATCCATATAGGCTAGCTACAGTTGACCCCAGGGCTCTATACTAGGTCCCCTCATGTTTAAATATAATTCAATCTTCATACAATCTCACAATGCATCACAATGTTTGCCCGATGTGTTCAACAAATTCTTATGCTTTTGTGTGTTTTCATATGAAGATGTCACTTTCTGTTCATGTGCATGTCACTCTAACCAGAAGGCCACTGTCTGGTACTCCCCATCTCTCTCCCCATTTCCTGTCAACCTACTATCCTATCAATAAAGGCACAAAAAGTCCCCAAAATCATAAACACAGATACTGAGCTGTTAATAAATTCAGACATTATCCGTATGGAAAAGTGCTTGGATATGCACCATGGGACATTTCAGAGTAATGTTTGTCATTTTAATAATTATAAAAATAATAATAAACTGTATACATAAACGCACACACGCACACACACGCACACCCAAACACACACACACACACACACACACACACACACACACACACACACACACACACACACACACACACACACACACACACACACACAATGACACACACATACTGCCGTTCCTGCCCCACGAATAACCCTCTGGTGTAATATGTACATAACGTTTAGGGTGAATGTTCTAATACCTTGTTAATTTTATAAGGCACCAACCTCACCAAGTCAACCTCCTTGTGTGTGCAAATATGCTTCGTGGAAAGAATTCAGATAACCTTTATTTTATTGTGCATTTCATACAGAGAATGTTGCTCAAAGTGCTTTGCAGTATTGATTTTGAAATATCTAATTTTCATAACTTTTCCTTTTAGGACTAATGGTCGTGACTTTATGCCTACTCATATTTAGCTCTGTTGAGAAATACATTATTGTTGATGAAAAGATTCTATCTACCATTCTCACTTGAGAATAGTAATAGAGAATGATAAGGATTGATTAAAATGTAATATTTGTAGATATTTATTAGAAAATAAACAGTGCACACCAATTATATCAAAAGCACACACAAAAGACTTTACACACATTTTTATCTCAGCATCAGTGAAACAGGAAATTACTGAACAACAGTCTTGAAATTGTATGAATAAAAAAAAGACTTGATGTTGACTTTGTAAACAACATTTTCGTTTTCAGGTTTAAACTGTTTCAGGTCAGCAACAAAGATTCTTCCTAAAAAGACATGGGCTTCTGTGCATATACTTTCAGTCCTATTCTCTCAAGTCAACATGACCCATGACGTTATGTTAAGTCTCTCAGGAGATGGGTAGACTGTAGGCCGGGGCAGAACTCGCTTTGGCTTCTTCTGCCTTGCTGTCGGCCAACTTCATCTTCTCTAGTTCAACCTCATTATCTCTATTAGCTGTCTTGGGCAAAATGGGCATGACAAATGAGTTCTGTGGCACGCGGTGGTGTCTTCTCGCGCCGAAAGACTCCATGCACCTCTTCCCGAACAGGTAGAAGACCTCACACAGGGTAAGCAGGATGCACACGAAGCTTGTCGACACCATGAAGACAGTGAAGATCTTCTTCTCTGTGGGCCTGCAGAGCACATGGAGGTCAGAGAACACGGTGAGATAGTATGACACAGATGTTTATCAGGAAATAAACCATATCAAATTTGTTATCCAGTAGGACTGAAACTTAAACTTGAGTAGTAATATGATAGTAAATCCAGGGTTGAATTCATTAGGAATGTTAGGCCTTTATTTACGCTTACCTGGCAATATAGCAGTCCACAACATTTGGACAGGGATCTTCGCTGCATTTCACCATCGGTGGGATGAACATGGCCTCGTAAATGTAGAACAACAGGAAGGTGAACAAGGCCTCCACAATGATCTTAAACAGCAGACTGAGGAAGTAGGTCCACCACAGACCCCCACGCTTCTTCCCCGTGTTGCCATAGAGCGGGGTGCAGTTTTCACCGTACTTCAGCCTGTGTTTCCGTTCGCGCTCCTCGCGGTACGCCACGTGCAGCACGACAAGGAGAGAGGGGCAGGTGACGAAGATGAGCTGGAGAGCCCAAAGCCGGGTGTAAGAGATGGGGTAGAAATGGTCGTAGCACACGTTGTGACAGCCGGGCTGCCGGGTGTTGCAGTCAAAGTCTTTCTGCTCATCACCCCAGACCTTCTCTGCGGCCACCAAGAAAACCATGAGCCTGAATATTAACACCACGGAGAGCCAGATGCGTCCGAACGCGGTGGAGTATTTGTTCACTCCGCTCAGGAGACCCTGGAGGAATGCCCAATTCATGTTGCCGTCTCAGAGTCTACGGGACGACAAGGGGCCCGAGAACTCCACTGCACGTCTGAATGTCCTGAGGTGTGCTACAGTAAGTACGAAGACAGACAGGGTGCTCACACACTCATGCCCCTCAGTGCCTGGTGGTTTAATATGGTACTTATTAGGTTCTCCTGCCTTTCTTGACACAAGCACAGGGGAGGGAGACATACTGTACCAAAGATAAGTAAACTTAAAGGGAGTGGTGTGGCAGAGAGAGAGAGAGAGAGAGAGAGAGAGAGAGAGAGAGAAAGAGAGAGAGACTATACCTGCCAACTGTACCAAGTCATAAGAGACACATAATTCCCACTGATAACAAATACAAACACTCACAAAATATTTCGAGAACATGACAAAAACTATTTCAAAAACATGACTAATAACAAAAAACTTCCATATATAAGGGTGATGTGGCCACAGCAAACACAGCTGCAAGATCTGGGAGCTATTTGTGACACAAAAAGGACGTCCAATGGAATACAACCAAAGTCAAGACTGTCAATCATCTGTCTATTCCACTGTCTGCTCCACTTGGAAATATTGTACATACAAACCTTTAATAAAGTACACAAATTGTTGCTAGTTATTAACCTTTAATAAAGTACACAAATTGTTGCTAGTTATTTTGAGTTATATTCACAGCTCTCTCTCTGTGTGTGTGTGTGTGTGTGTGTGTGTGTGTGTGTGTGTGTGTGTGTGTGTGTGTGTGTGTGTGTGTGTGTGTGTGTGTGTGTGTGTGTGTGTGTGTGTGCGCGCGCGTGCGTGTAATGTTTTTTGTAATGTTTACTACCGGATGGTCTGATTGCAATGTTACACTGACTAGGTGTGGTTACCTGGCTGGCTGTGATTGGTTGGCCGCAGTGTACCATGGCAGCAACCTGTACTCCGTGTTGGAGTAGAGGTTGGAGTTTGGGTTAGGGAGGATGTTGGTGAGGCTGGCACTTGACCCAGCGCTGGTCCCATCCCGTCTCCTGAGAGAGAAAGAGAGACTATTTCACATACACAGCTGGGGCATAAAACCAATTCAGGGAGCTGTCTGTGTGTGCGTGCGTATGTGCAGGTACCTGCAGTCCACACCTGCGTCTGCACACACACGCACACGCACACACACACACACACACACACACACACACACACACACACGTCACACACACACACAGGCGACTGAATTTCCCTGCGGGATCAATATCGGTCTATCCACACACACACACACACACACACACACACACACACACACACATCCTGTCATTACTCATTACATTATAATACATTAGCATAAGCTATAGAGGTTACTGCAGTGACATGACAAAACTTGAAAGGGAGTATAAAACACTTTCAGGAGGATTAAATGATTTAGATTTAGATAAAGAGGCTTTATTGGCATGATGTGTGATGTGTTTACATTGGCAAGTGCAAACGCGAAACAAAATAAACGTAAATCAAGGAAAGTAAATGGAAATTACGTCAATAAACGGGAATAAAGAGATGTGTATAAACACTGAACAGAGCTGTGTCGGTGTCACATTGCATGTTACCCTCCAAAGGCTCCCATTCACAAAACCTTCCTCACTGTGTCAGTCAGGTCAGGGGTCTTTCTCTTCAGTTCACTCACCACTCACCACCACCATCCATCACTGCCTGGCTCATCATCTGGACCACACTGGACAAAGTGAAAGTGACCCTGCGGAGTTCAGTTCACCCGCTGCCTCTGCTAGTTGGGAAACAGCACACGGAGGTGCTGCTCTACACTCTGCTCAGTCTACTAGGTGGGTGGGCCAGCCATCGACTGGGTCTGGGACGTTTACATCCACCGTCCGCGGGACCAGCACTTTTTTTTTAGGGCGGCGAACCAATCGCATCGCCTGCTGCACTCCCCATCCTGCCCGGGCTGCAGCCTGCCTGGAGCCTGCAGCCTGTCCCTCCATAGTATACACACACACACACAGACAGGGGGGCGCTGCTGCTGCGGGACAGCGCCACCACCAGCTAGTTAAGTTAGCCAGCCAGCTAATTAGCACCCGGACCGCGGATTCTTCCTCTACCTCCACCAAACCACAACTACCAGCCTCGTGACAATGTCGATCAAGTGACCAGATACGACGTTTACAGCTCAAGGACAAGCGGGTCTGGTGGTGTCGGGCGGATTATTGCAGCGATCCAGGAAATAAGTGTAACTATCAGTTAGCTTTAGCCACGTAGCCTAGCCCAGATAAGTGCAGCTTGTTGAGGAAAGCTAAACGAGCCGCGTTTAAACCGCAACGCACTGCAGCGCGTCTACTCGCGTACCCATCTCGCCCTCAGCAGTCAGTGGTGCCAGCTGAGCGGAGCACCGCCGAGCCATGCGACAGTGGTGTCTCACTGCGACCCCACGCACTGAACCACTCCCCACGGGGCGCCTGTCAGTGTCACCCCCTCTACCATCAGGTAACAACGGCGGGGGGATCGGGAACATTTTGTTTCGAGCCAACTTTCAGCTGGTTGTTGATGTTTAGAGTAGCCGCATGGTTTCTTTCTGCAGATAATAGGTAATAACGTGTTAATGTAGGCTGACCACCAGGGCCTGTGTGCCTTTATGGATCAGTGACCATCATGCGTTAGTTATAGCCCTGGATAAATGGAGCAAGCAAGGATAAATGGAGCAAGTCTCTACTGTCTGTGCCAAGCGGTAGAATTTGTGCCAAAGTTTTTGAATGACCCAGAGGTACTTCAGAGGAGAATGCAGTCAGTTTTATTTTTTTCCTGTACCTGATAATGGCTAAGTTCAATTTTGTAAATGGCTTCTTGTAACATTGCTTTTAGTTGCGGTTTTTTATGCGAATGAACAATGAGTGACCTTTATATTAACAGCAACTGCTGTACTCGATAAAGTTTGTTTCCGAAATCTGGCAGCATTTGATGTACCACCTCCTGTTCCTCCATATGTGACCGACCGTCCAGAATCAGATGCCAGGATGGAGTGCTGCGAGGTGGAGCCCCGCTACACCATAGAACAGATAGACCTCCTCCAGCGCCTGCGTCTGTCGGGCATGACCAAACCCCAGATCATCCACGCCTTGGAGTCCCTGGAGAGGCTCGACCCGGACAACCGCCCGTCATACTGTGAACCCCACGCCGCCGCCACCGCCGCCCCGTCCAACGACGCCTCGACCCCCCCGGCCGCCCCGGCGCCGGCCCCCGGTGCCCCCTCGTCTTCCTCGTCCTCCTCTTCCTCGCTCTCCCTGGCCTCCGCCACCACACAGACCTCCGGCCTGGACGGCCCCGCGCTGTCTCCTAGCAACAGCTACGAGGCCTCGCCCCCGCCCCTCTACCCGCCCGGCGTGGCGGTTCAGAGGTCATTCAGCTACGACATGATGGGCGAGGAGGAGTGGGACCTCGAGGAGAAGGTGGAGGAATACATGAGGTGAGAGCGGCACACGTGTGGAACACATGTGGGATTTATTTGAAGCTCAGAGAGAAGTAAATTCAAACGGGGCTACATGAGGACAGGTTGAAAATGGAGAATAGTGAAGAGGACGGGAGACTATTATAACATCAGATAATGACAAGTGAATGGTCCCCAGAGAACAGAATATTTAGTAGCACTAATTCGGGTCAGGTGTGCAGGGATACCCGAAACAAGATCACTGACTGATGGTGGCCATCACTGAATACTGTTTGACAGAACAATGGATGTTGCTTTAACCGTGGTGTGACGCCGTGGCCTTAACACTCTGCATGGTTGTTGTTGTTTTTCTTTTCTTTTGTTGTTGTCACAGGAGAGACAGCAACCTTGTGAAAGAAGAGATCAAAACGTTCCTCAACAACCGCAGGATCTCTCAGGCCATCGTTGGCCAAGTAACAGGTACTCTCTTTATTGCCTCTGCTGTAGTAAAACAGTTTTCAAATTATTATTACAACCCACTTGGCTTGGTTCAAGGATACAGGTACAATGGCTGAGGGTTGATGAGTACAACTAATTAAAATAAAGTCATGAAAGTAAGTGTTGCAATAAATAGCTTGTCTTTGTCTCTACAATGGACCCTTTTCACATGCAGATACAGCATATACTTCTGCTTTGACTTAGTAACGTATACATTATTCGTCCCCATTCAAGGCTATAATGGCCAACTGTCTTGTCGCCTCCCATTCTGTCTTAAATCACTTCTATTGTGTTTCCGTAGAGGATAACGCTATACAGATGTTGTCATTTAACATATGTTTTCGTTTCTATTGTCAGACGACTGCCCAACTCTTAAAAAAAATGATTTGATTGAGGGTAACAAAATACTTACTGGCTAGCCGAGGTTAATGGTAATTCCTGTGGGCTGTTGGCATTATCGATCAAATCCCTTATTATGGTTGTGCAGCCGTCTGGCAACAGGCGTCAGTCAGTGCCAACAACATCTGCAGCGTGTTTCACGCTATATATCGAAACACAAATAAGTGATCACAGACAGAATACATGGTGACAGAAAGTTGGCTCCTTTACGCTGGGGCGGGAAAATGTATTGCACTTCTAAGTCAAATGGGACGTACATCAGTGGCATATGTCAAAACGGTCCATTCCCCCCCTGTCTCGCGTCCCAGGCATCAGTCAGAGTTACATATCCCAGTGGCTGCTACAGCAGGGCCTCGAGATGAGCGACTCTAAACGCAGGGCTTTCTACCGCTGGTACCTGCTGGAGAGGAACAACCCAGGTGAGCAGCATGGCAGAGCTACATAGAGTTGGGTCGTATGGATGGAGGAATGGGTTTAGGCGACATTAAAATACCTATTTGGGCATTTAACAGTGTAAGTAGATAGAGTGCAATAAAATAAAATAAAACTATTTAGTGCCTCAAAGAAACTAGAACACCAGGTACACAAGTGTTATAACAGTGTTATACAGTAGTAGGAACTGAAAGGGTTTTCACATACGAAAACTCTAGTACAGATTGTATGTTTGTAGGTAGTAAGGCTGCAAGAAAGCTGCAGGTGCATTTTTTGCTTGGTATTGACACCTGCATGTCAAGCCTCTCCTCTGCCCGTCCCCTCTATCCTTTGCCTGTCAACGTGTTTTGCATGGTAAACCCAACCCCCACCCTCCCCGCCACCCCTGCCACCCTGGTCTTTGAGAGCCATAAGTTCAAGGAAGGACAAGGGACAAGATCTATAAAAAAAATACAAAATAAAGAATCGGAGGAAAGGATAGAAGTAATCCTGACACGTGAGATGGTAATCAATAATGTTAAGTCATCTGGTTGGAGATGAAACTTTAGTGGGTGAATGTGGTTTGTCTGAACAGGGTAGAGTAACAGCTTGGATTGGCGTCGACCTCTCGGTGTCCTAGGAGGATGCAGGGATGTGGCATTTGCACAATTTCTGCATTAGCCAGTATTAACTTGCAAGTCGCAACTAACCATATTTCTGCTGATATGACGAAAGTTACATGTTTTAAACATTCACGTCAAATCAAGTCACGTCCGAGAAAAGATGTTGACATTATATAATGTCTAATAATCAAGCTCAATTTATACTTCTCTGTATGATGGTGTCGCATGGCAAAAATAGCTGATCGACAAGCTCACAACTAGCCTAGTGTGGCCAGACTATATCACTGCCGAAGGCTTTTTTTTCTTTGCACCAGCAGATTCGTGTCTGGCCACGCGGGGCTAGCCCGCAACGTGTCTCAGGCAGCGCGCCAAATTGTAAGCTTGTAGATCAGCTATTTTCACCACACATTTTGCATAGTCAAAATAGGGACACCAGGTTTAAAGTGGTTACAAATGCTGCCTCCTACCACATCCCTCCATTTTCCATTTCCAAACCAATCCCGGCTTTGCTATAGCTATACTGTAGTGTTCTCAGACCTGAACCGGTGCTGGTTTTCATTCCTACACGGCTAACAAACAGGCTATTAACCCATTCTGACCTGAGATCAGATTCATACGAGGTTTCCACTGGACACACACTGGTTCTGATTAACCCATTCTGACCTGAGATCAGATTCTAAAAAAATGTCAGTCGTTCTTCGATTTTTCAAAAATAGCAGACCTACAAGCTCATAGCGCGCCACTCGGTGGCGCGCTATGAGCTTGTAGATCTGCTATTTTTCAATAGATAAAGCATAACATGATGCTAACACCAAAATGGGTGCCCGTTCAGAATGGGTTAACAATTATGATACTAACAATAACACATCCTCTGTGCAATGTTTCCAATAAGGTGGGCACATTATTTCACCAATTACGGTATCTGTACTGTTATCAGTCAAATTGAGTCTTGTGGCATATCTTGGACCGAACGACTGGATTGCATTTTTAAGCAAACACAGGTTTGAATCTGAACTGATTGTGAATAGAATTTGACAGGCATAGTTTGTGTAGGGCCAAAAATGGCACCATTGAAATCAGCAGCCAGTCACATTTTGTCTATAAATCAATCAATCTATGGCTATGGCCTGACCAGTGGTTCTGTCCTAACTGAAGGGCTGAGATGGAGTGAAAGCCAGCACGCCCTAGGTTCCATGCCCAGGGCCAGGGGAGGGGACAGAGACAGAGACGGGACGGGCGCTGGGTCAAGTGCCAGCCTCACCAACATCCTCCCCAACCCAAACACCAACCTGAACCCCAACACCAACCTGAACCCCAACCCATCCTGGGGCAGGCAGCGAGAGCTGCTGATGCACCTGCTGCCATGGTACACTGCGGCCGCTGCAGCCGCCCAGTCACAGCCAGGTAACCACGCCTAGCCCCCTCTTGACGATGGGGACAGGGACGGGGGTCTCAGCAGCCAGCCTCGGAATACAGTTTCTAATATGTAGTCAAGTCACTTAGTCACTCCTTTGTATGTCATGGATGTATCTCCAATAGTTTTAGGTGGCTTCCCCTCAGCATGAGATCTGAAACAAAAAGGAAGCCATTCTATACTATTGAGTCAGACAGACAGTGTCAGTTCCCCTGACATTTGTTAAAATCACTCAAATTTGGTCATTGTTTTGTTTGTGCACAACAACTTTAGACGAATAAACTCTCTCTCTACCTCTTAACAGGTGCCACTCTGTCGATGCGATCGCTGGTAAAGGAGGAGCCTGACTGGAGGTCAGGGATCATGGCGGGGGAAAGGGCTGGGATAGTGGGCGGGCCTCTGCGGCTGCGCAGAGGTAGCAGGTTCACCTGGAGGAAGGAGTGCCAGTCAATCATGGAGAGGTGAGACAACTTTATTGGCACTAAAACAATTACAATGACAAAGGTTGTGATATTTGATGATCAGAAACATTTACCTTTCTGTGTGGAGTTTGCATGTTTCTCCCCGTGTCCCCTATAGGGTAGGTACCCTCACAAAAAACATGCAGTAATCCTGGTCTCTAAACTACCTCCCCCTGGCCAGCCGGGGCGCATGATTTTCTAGTTGGAAAAACATTTTTTTTGCCCCTTCACATTTGCACCACATTGCTTTCTGCTTCTTCTTTTCTTTTTTGAATGTGGCCAAGTGCTTCTTTGACCATCTCCAGAGGTGCTTTGGATGATGGAGAGAACTTCAACGTGGCCTGGGGCATTTGCTCCTAGATTTAAAGTAGGCTATCACTCTGCACGTTCACAGAGGATGACAGGTCCTCCTTAAAGGTCGGCCGTCCCAGTTTCAAATAGCTTATTGCACCTCTAATGATAACATTTTCGTCCCGAACACTGCGATTATACCCATGGCACAGAGGATGTCGGGAGAGAAGAAAAGGCATTTTTTCCCCCCCTCCACAGCACCTAACCATTCATGTGTCATTGATTTCTGTATTATGTGGTTGCTGTAAGTATAGGGTGCAGTCGGGGCACTCTCAGTAATAGGACCACACTGGCACGCAGACCACACTCACCCAGCGCTGCTCCCAGATTACACAATTCTACTGCAGTGCTGATCTTTATGAGCTAGTTAAGACTGAAGGACGAACGCGGAGGTTAAGATGAGGGGAGAGCTTGAGGGAGAAAGAGAGAGAGAGAGCGTGTGTGTGTGTGTGTGTGTGTGTGTGTGTGTGTGTGTGTGTGTGTGTGTGTGTGTGTGTGTGTGTGCGGCCATGCGTGTAGGGCAGAATGGGCGGGATAGGGCAAGTGGGAAACCGTGGAGGGCAAAGCTGAGGAATAAGGGGTTAGGAGAAATTGATCCATGCGCATTTTGTAAAGTGAGTATAATTATTCATTTTCAGCCATGGCAGAGATAAAAAAAAACCCATGGAGTCCAAACTGCGAGAGCAGGATGAAACCCAGGAGGGGCAGGAGTCAGTAATCCTCTCATGGCCATTTCTTTCCTCCCTATTAGCTGGATACTGTAACTGTACTATAAAGAGTGGGCCTATATAGGAAGAGATGTCCATGTGCACTCTGTGCACTGACAAAAGTACAGAATGTTATCCACGTAATGTGCTCATGAATATGCCCCCTCGCTGTCGTGCAGATTGGATTATGGATTATGAACACAGCCCTCTCATGTCACTGCTCTTTCATAGGATACATGCTGTGTCCTACCTCTACCACTGACAACGGTACAAGGACTCTTAAATTGATGAGGTGTAACATTTCGGGGACTGATGTCCGCCTGCGTTCAGTCTGAAGCTGCCTTGCAGTAAATCGGAGAGCCGTCGGTCGATGGGAGATTGACGTATTACGACAATATTTTAGACTACACATTGTAGACTAGATATTGTGGGGATGAGCATCGATGCTATTGAGCAAATAGAACAGCTAGAACAGTCAAGTATAAATTCAGACGATTATAGCAATTTTAATTTACTGGACCTGTCGGCCGTCGGCCACCAGCCTACTTGGGAACGATGCAAGTTGGGAACATTGTATGCAATACCAGTTGTCATAGTCTACCTGTTGTCATAGCACCCGTTTCAATCGTCTGTGTCCCTTTTGTGCCCATATATGGAGATCTCTATCTGTATGTCTGCCTGTCGACTTGTGTCCGACTTGACACAGGACACTGCACCGCCCTATTCAGAGAGGAAACATTTGACATAGACTAAAAAAATCACACCTGTGTGAAGTGAGGGCCACTCTTATCATCGTACATCATCATGACGTAACATGTCAATTTGCTCAGACACATAATGATGTAAATTATCCATTCATTTAGTGTTTGTGTTAGGACAAAAAAATCAACACTATAGCTGAATATAGGACGGGCTAGCGCCCCTCAAAAAGAATACACCAAGTGAAGTACAGTGCAACTCGGGTCTGTCAATTATCAAAGTGTTCTGAGGCACCCCTGGACTTGCGTTACAGAAACACTTTGAGAAACCCTTATCTAGTCTCATATCAAGGAGAACTTTAGTTCAATTCTGTCTGCAGACCACTTTGCATACCGTTTCCCCGGCTCCCCTTGTCTGTATGCAGCTGCCTCGCTATTTACACTTTCCCTGTGTAAAGAAAGCAAGATTGCCAAAAGACATTAAAAATAAACACGACTCATGATGACATAGTAGCGTTCATCATGCTGGATGTCTGTGTTTTCCAGTTTCTTCATGGAGAACCAGTATCCAGATGAAGCAAAGAGAGAGGAGATTGCCAACGCCTGCAATTCAGTCATCCAGAAACCAGGTACCATTCTGTTCACCGTACTGTTACTCGCTACTTACTCTTGTTTTCACTGTTCTACAAAACATTTGTTGATTTTATGTACCGGTAATACAATTAACTTAATGTCTAGCAAAAAGTATGAATGCAAGGCACCTCAAATCGTTTCGGTTCGTATTGTTTGCTTTTATAAATTGAAGGTGTAAATTCTCTGCAAATTGGTAAGAAAATGTTTGAATGGAAGACAATGGAATGCATAGCCAATTTCCTTGGGGGGCACCTTGGGAATGCCTCTTGCTTCTTAGATTTTACATGCGCACTGGTGGATATGTATTGTTTTTTCATACCTTAATCTAGCTAGGATAGGTGATGGAATGGTAAAATAAGGGCCTCATAATTGTGTGCTTCCAGGATGCAAGCTGTCAGAGTTTGAGCGCGTGACAGCGTTGAAGGTGTACAACTGGTTTGCCAACCGTCGGAAGGAGATGAAACGAAGGGCCAACATAGGTGAGTTATAACCACTTAAGCCATTTTAGGCAGGAACCCCTTTTGGTGTTAGCATTACGTTACGCTTTAGCTATTGAAAAATAGCAGACCTACAAGCTCGTAGCGCGCTACGAAGAACGACTGACATAGAAACATAGCTTTTTCAGAAAACTGTCAGGATTCAGAAGACATTTTTAGAATATGATCTCAGGTCAGAATGTGTTAAGCCCTGTAACCTACGCTTCAGCGTATGACAAATAGCAAAAGTAGCTGATCTACAAGCTCACAAAGGGTTGCGTCACAACACGATGGCCACCCTTAATGCCAAGCCTTCAGCAAGGAGCCCAGCATGATCACACATTGGAACTGTGCAACCTGTTGAACTGAGATATTCACATCACAGCTCATCTGTGCCCATTTGTCTCTGTATCCCACACCACCCCCTCCCCTTTGTAACGCTGCCCAGAGGCTGCCATTTTGGAAAGCCACGGGATTGAGGTGCCAAGTCCAAGCTGCCACTCAAACGGGGAGGAGGCAGAGACACAGGAGTTTGTCGAGAATCACCGCTTCTCTGAGCAAGTGAGTAATAAACTCTGAGGAGCCACTCGACTAAAAAACGGTACTGTCATTATAACTACCTTTTAATTAATCTTCATTTGTGGAGAATGTTTGATGTTACAGGGATTTCTAACAGTTATTAGCAGTGAAATAACAAAGTAATCTATCAGCAGTACATTTAAATGAATTATAATTTATTTTAGTACTTGAATAATCGCTGTTGCTATTTAGGAAGGAACACGTTATTCCAACCAGTTATTCCTTTCCCCTCCATCAGGCGCCCTGGCTGAGTGGAGGAGGCAGTATAGAGACCAGGATTACTGCATGTTTTTTGTGAGGGTATACCCACATGGGGAGAACATACAAACTCTAAACAGAAGTTTGCGTGCCTAGCCACCGTTTCGCTAACCCCATCTAGGGAATGGGAATCGAACCCGGAACCTTCTTGCGGTGAGGCACCGTGCATAATCGCTGTTGTTATGACAGGCGGACCAGTGTGAAGAGCAGCTATGCTTTGCTCTATAAGCGAACAATATGTTACTCAACCACAAGTTTTTTTTCCTTCTGGCATTTAAATTAAATTACAATGTAGGGAAAAAACGATCTGACACATGTGTATTTACATTACAGATGGATTGCACACTACAGTTAAGAGCAACAAACAAGGGAGTGAATATAGATTTTACCAGACATGGCAACCCTTCATTGACTATTTCAATAGGTGCACGCTAACCCCTCCTACACAATAGATAACATAATCGAAAATTGGAAAGAAAAGGGGAAAAAAAGGAACTGAGTGTTTTTTCTTTATTTAATTTTTTCTCATTTAAAAAGAAAAATGTCTGTAATTCAGTTGATTTACAACAACGTGTTGGGAAAGTTTGAGAGCAAGAGTGTTTGTCCTGTTGTCTTTGTTTAGTTTGTCTGTTCACATTTGTCATTGTTTAACTGTTTTTAGTTTATCACATTTATATATCTTTTTTATTATGTATTTTATTTGGAACAGTTACTTGTCAGTATTTTTTTCATTTTATATCACTATATCGCCTAATAAAAACAGTATTAAAAAAAAACAGAAGAGCAACAAACAATTCCAGCGATTTCTCTTAAACAAATCTTATTTCATGGGTTCATAGGGTTATACAGTATAGCCTACTGCGCCTGCACGCACACACACATTCATCCACTATGAAAATGGGTTACTTACAGTTCTAATGTGCTTTTGCCACAGGAAGAAACATCTTCCCAAAAGAACATGGATCCACAAGACCCGTCCTTAATGGCTGCCGTGGAGCTCGCACCTCTTCCGAGCCCGAGCCCTCAGGTGCTGGAGCAGAAAGCTGATGAAACAAAAAGGGAGACTGTGGACGAGGAGTGACCAAAGCCCAGAGGAGCTTGGATAATCACGTATTTGAATCCTAAGTAGAAAAAGAAAAGAAAATAGTGTGTGTGTGGGGGGGAGGGGGGGGGAGTCTGAGTATCTCCTACTTCCCTGGTGGCCTTTGGGGACTGTGGCACTCAGCAACCAAAGGGAAGAAGGGTGCTAAATGCTCGCTGCGGTGCCCCAAGTGGTAAGGAGGCCACTGTATGTATCAACAGTAATCCTGCTTATAGTAAAGGCAATATCTATCTCTCTCTCTATATATATAGTGCATTCCAAGACAGTCTTAAGAAGCCTAAATTCCTTAGAGGGAGAGGAGTGTAAAAGGAATCACTCTCCCTCTTTAAGCTAAGCCTTTCCTCCTTTTCTTTGCAACATGCCTCCTTTTTAAACATGTTTGACGGACAGTTTGTTTGGTGGACTGTGGTGAACTTCAATGTGTAGAACCTGCAGGTCAGGTGTGTTTTGGTTGACAGGAGAGTGGGACTTGCTCTTTGGCGTGATAATGATAATGATGATGATGATGATGATAATGATGACGACATTAAGCGTGATGTTATTGGTTCGAGCTTGTTGTGATGAGGAATGCCTTCAGCCTGCCTGAGTGTCTTTGACCCCCACCTAGTGGCGAGACTATGACCTCAATCAAGTCGATTGATGAAATCAATCGGTCAATCAAACCTGTAGTCTTGATATCAAAACGAGTACAGCCCTGAGGGAGAAAAGGAATCTCAGGTAATCCAAAGACAGTGGATCAAAACAGTAAAGGATTGTTTTTGTTTTTATATTATTATTCTTTTTGTGTGACATAAGCTTTGTTTTCTTCAAATGAATGTCTTTGACTATGTTCAGCCAAAATAGGACATATTATTGTACCTTAAATAGGACATATTACTTACCTTTTTGTACTAGCTAAGCTAGCTATAACTATCATCCATATAATCAATGGATCAATTGAACAGTATTTTCTTTGTTCTTTTTGTTTTTGTAATCTACTGTACTTCTATCCATTTGAACCTTCCACCCAGCCAGTGAAACTAGACTAGTTATGTACAGTAAAGTATACTGTTAGATTTTAATTTTCCTTTTTTAATGTTTTAAAACGATGCTGAAACAAATATTATTATTATTATTATCAGTAATCATAACGTACTGACCTACTCGCTAGAAGCACCTTTTCTCGCGTTTGGAATAAGCTAAGCTCATATAAGTTTGTATTATTGCAAAGCACTTCAAAAGTGGATTCCACTCTAATTAAAAGAAGGGAACAATCGAGACTTGAGTCATGCGTTTGGGCCTATACTGTAGATGTGTACACGCATCGCTGAAAATATGTATTTAGAAACTAAACTGTCAAAATGTGACGACTCTTAACAAACAAATTAGGCTTTACTATCTGTATTACGTAATATCCTGTACTTTATGACCCACAAGGACTTATGGGGGGTCATCATTCTCCGAATGGTCATTAAATGAACCAAGCTGCTTCTCAAATCGCCCACAGCGGGCGCCAACCTGTTTTACCTCCTAATGCCAAAGCTATGTCAAGGTAGAGGCGAGCACCGATGTAAACTGTGCTCACATAGGAAACAGCAGATCATCACGACAGCCACAGGTCATGTCAAGTGATTTGACACGGTCACGACACCATATATAGACGTAGATGTTCATTTTTGCTCAGTACAACACTAGCCAACCCTAGCTTACCTCAGAGTACTAATGTGTCATGAACGTGTCACGCTCGATTTATATACTTAGTTGTGTGACACCCGTGCACAACCATGAGCTAACTTGTCAAAGACCGACGGTAGCTGTTCACACCATGACTGTTTTCTCATACAGACAGTGTTATGTAGCATCCATGATGGTTTGGGGGGGTGGGGTGGGGGGTGGGGGGGAGGGAAGTTTGCCCTGTGCTGTAGTGTACTGATTTCAGACAGTACTGTTGTCTGGCTTTGGACAGGAGGAACCCTCCGCTCTTCCTCCTGAAAGCTGCACACTGTTTCTGATTTAGTACGCTTCTCTCTACTCTTATCTGCTTTTATCTGACACCAACAGAACAATAACAGTAATAAATCGTATATTGAATGGTTGTGACACGTCTGGATTTATTGGGAGTTATCTCTTAGATAAATGTGTCTTAGCTATGCCTATGAGAGACTTTGTTATTAGAGAGAGACCGGTGTGGTAGATTATTGAATCACTGTTAAAAACCTATTTTCTAAAACTATATTTTCTATCTTGTATATTCTATTATGTATAATCAGTTGTATTGACACAATCCATGCTAAACATTTTTTTTTAAATAGCGCTAAAAGTATATCTGTATCTGTAAAATTATGCTTTATACAGTATAGCAGCATTAGAGGGGCCTAAACTAAGCCGAAGAACCAGTAGAGTGATCCTCCAAAAGGCATAGGACTTAACAAAGGCCTTCACAATTAGAACAACAAAGGAACCAGCTGCACTCACAAACAACAAGTTAAACAAGTTTAAAATCTATTTAATTAATGCTGCAGCAACAATCACAAATGGGCATGTTATGGTAGTTCACGCTGAAGAAGGCCAGAAGGTCAAAACGCACGTGATTGGGTGCTTTGTATGCCATAGTGGGGCACTAGGGACATCTGATCTGGGCACCTTGATGTAAAATTGACTAGTATTTTGTGTACAAAATGTTTAAAAAAAATAAGATATTTGAAATCCTTCAACTTCTTTATGTCCCAAGATAACTGGATATGGTTTTGAAGTAGAAATATTAGACCGTAATTGTTGAATACTTAAGCATGTTCTAATCATGTATTATACTTTGCATAAAGACATTTTCCAAATGTTTTTTATTTTATTATTTATTTATTAACATTTTTGTTTGTCCAGTTAGCGGTGATATATGCATTATTCAGCACCTCAAACACCCAAAGAACTTGTAGAATGAAAATTGTTTTTGTGTGATACAGATAAAAGTCTAAAAAATGTACAAACCTATCAGTCAATTGGCATTTTACCAATTGAATATCCAAATTGGTCAGAACAACCCATACTCTTATGGCTCTACCATTCTACACTTAGAAAATATCAACTCTGATACTATAGAAAAGTTAATACTGCTATTTAGTATTTATTTACTCCACGTGTTTCTTCAATTCCAGATTCTGTCAGTGCACTGCAGTACTGTTGGAGCCGTCTGTCTACCACAAGAGGGTAATATTGTTACTCATGTGAAATTAATTAGTGCCCAACTGTCACTGAAGCCAGATTTTTGGTTCCGACACCGATCTTGATTTTGAAGTCCTAGACTACTGATTACATTTGTTTTGACCGATATTTCCCAGAAATAGGGATTCCAGGTTGAAAGTGGAAAAAGTTGAAAGTGCAGTGGTGACTGCATAATTTCCAATACCAATGTCAAATCTATAACCATAGACTATAACCACTTTCAATGTACAGTAGTCTATACTAGTAGTTTAGCTGTCCACACCAAGCACTATACCAGTAAGACACCTGAGGGCGAGAAGCGTGCACGCATCTGCCTCGTTGACGGCAGACTGCTGGGTGAGCGCTGGCGCTTTGGCATGGGGGGTCAGATCAACATGGAATGAATTCTGTACTGGCCATATAAGGAGCATGTCTTGAGCGTACAGGGTTTCATGAGGTCAGATCAACATATGGAATGTCAACAATGTCCATACAGTATATGGAGATCTAAGGGTGGTAGCGGGGATATTCTCTTGAGTGTACACTGTACAGGGTTTGATGAGGGCCCAGGTGGGCCGGACCTTCATTTTCGGGCCCGTTAAGAACTCTAGTTTTCGCCGGCTGTCGGGCGCGGCTGCACTAATAACTTTGGGACAGGCCCGTGTAGAGTTTGAATGGACAGGTGGGCCTGTTGAGAACTCTAGTTTTCGCCAGCTGCCCGGATGCGGCTGCACTAATACTTTGGGGCAGGCCGTAGAGTTTGAAATTTGAATGGACAGGTATAAGTCAAAAGGGAGACATCGAATAGGAAGGATGGATGGGGAAGGATCAACATAATTATGGAATGTCAGAACAGGCTCTGACATATATCCATATATGGAGATCTAATGGTTTGAGGTCAAATGTAGAGTTGCTGGCCAATATTGATGACATCAGGGATCTCCATATATGGGCTTAACTGCGACAGTAGGTTGCATTTACTCTGACATCAGGGTCTCCACATCTCCATCCCTGATGATGTCACATGATGTCACGAGACCAGGGCACCATATATGGTGCCCGACACACATCGTATACACGATTCCATAGTTAACTGCGACAATAACCGAAGTGGATGCAGAATCCATACCACAACTATAATGATTGGCAACAGTGTTGAAAAATATAGTTGTCGTTATAGTGGTTGGTGTAGGTTAATGTGACCTTACCTAATGTTGAAGGAGACAGCCACATGCACCAAAATCCACCATTATGCAGCAGCAGCAACTAAATATAGCAACCAAGAATGTCAATTAGACACGTTATTAATCATCCATCTGCTCAATTGCATAAGATATGTGAGTCACTGTCTGTCTCTGCCTTTAAATTCAGAGATCAGAGACTGTGATAAGTCTTATTCTGAACTGGCATAGTCACCATGCACATAGGCCTACATGATAACTTGTCATGTAGGCTATGTGTATGGTGACTAATATTGACTACATTTAATGGCTTGATAAGCGTTAAACCAGCAGGTAGAGCTTTTTCTTATAGGCAATAGGGCCAGTGTGTACAAAGATATACACACGTGAGACAAGCTACAGTATCATTAATGACCATTTTGACTTTTTCCACTCATCTTTGTGATGTCTGCTTGTGTGTAATGTGGCTGTTAGTTAGAAAATGTCTGACAAGGACTTTTATTTGTGGTAGACCTATTGTCTGTTTTTGTATGGTGCTATTCATTTACTCTCAATTCGCATCTAAACCACTTGGGGGAGACATTATCTAACGCAAATTCACAGTTGGGGAAAACAAGCATTTGAGTCTGATTCCTTGAAAATGTGAAGCCAACACTATTTTAGTGACATGTATTTTTGTAATTACTGTATAAGACGAGACCACACAATTTCATCATAATGGACGCATCAGACGCAGATCAACAAACATCAAAAATCAAGGGTGTCCAAACATATTTCAAAGTGGGTCATATTTGAAAATCCCTTGGGCCACATACTGCATATCCTGGCTTACAGTGTAAGCCACTCATCTGTGCTTTTTCACACATGAAACAATTTGGTTTTGTGAAACAAAAATATTTTCTCAACGTTCCAATAATTGTACAAATATTACAGTAAATAGGTGAATGTAATTTGGGACATTTGTGAGTATTTTTCGCAAGGTTCACAAAACGAAAATGACTCACTCAAAGTAAATGTAAACAATAGCTTACAGTATCATGCATATACTTTTATCAGGAGAATGCACAAGCAGCAGAGCAGAGTCAAGAGAAACAGGTCAGAGGTCTTTTAAAGGAGTGTGGAGGTTGGACAGTGCATGGGTTTTATGCTCAGGTTTAAAAATGGTCTATTTTGAGATTCAGTGCCATTAGCTTCATTGCACTGTTTGTACATTAATGTATATCTTTTTTTTTTAGGTCAGTGCTGATACATTTGTGGATGAATTATTGTTTTAGGGTGTTCTCTGCTGTAATGATAACATCTGCACTGCAGTAAATGTATAGGCTACTGTTAATGCGTTAACCACATGAATCCTATTCTAGGCATGTGAGAATAGCAATGTGACACGTGACCTTGTCTACAATGTAGATTAACTATTTTTTTGCGGGAAGAAGCATTGTGTTGCAACTAGTGTTCTGTCAGGCATATGTGAGATTGTGTGATATTGAGGTGGGAAGGAAGGGGTGTTTTGGGGGGGACGGACCACATTTTTTTCTTTCAACTTTCCTCCTAAAACTTGAAGTTGGCTTCAACTCAGGTTTATTCACACTTGAGAAGTTTGTAAAAGAGTGAAATCCTTTGTCGTACAAGCTGTAGTCTTGAGAAATAATTAAGAAAGAAAGTTAGGACAACATTATTAAATATAGGCCTATATGGTGTGTGCTCAAAAAGGAAATCCAAATTAGACAGAATGTTACAGTCTCTTGTACAAGTAAGAGACATCCCTTAGCAACAGATATTGAACCACTGTCCCTTGTGCAAGTGACAGACAACATATACTAACAGTTATCAACCATGTATGATGTAAATGTATACATAGCGATTGCAGAAATATTCAGGGTCAAGCCCTGAAGGGCTGTATTACTAGTTATTACCTGTCTTATGGGGCACCTGCTGGCCAAGTGGTCTGTGTATATATAGCTTGCAGCTATATGTTTTATTGAATCCAGACCAGGACAACAAAAATCGCAGAAATGTATAAGAAATATAATGGTAAACACCGCTCCCCATGCAGCCTACACTCTGACTGAGCTGTTTCCCCTTATGTACTCTGCAGACTCCACCCTTCGATTCTAATCAACCAACCACAGCATGATAACAATCCACCCAAGATGCAGCCCATGTTCTAATCAATAAGATAACAGGATTAACCCCTCATCTCCAGGTACCAATCAGATCACCCAACTACACCGCACAGCTTCAACAGGCCGCTCCCCCATGACAGCATGCCGAAAAACAGAAAGGGATTCCAGTCACTACAGAATGTGCAGCTTCTGTGTGACTGGAATTCTAAAAAGTGACAAGCATGTATATTTTTCAATTTGAATGTGTCTGTCTGTACTGCTGAGATTAAGCTGTGGACACTTCAGAAACCTGTCTACCAGTGATTTCAATTTTTGCATTTAGATTTTTATTAACACGAGAACAATGGCTTTCATTATAGCATGCTAACTTTCCAGGAATAGAAAACCAGTTTCTATTAGCTTGGATTCTCCATCGATGATTCGACTGGTAGACATGTTTCTGAACTGGCCACTCCACAGCCCTCCTCTGAGACCACATTATAATGAGCATTAGTGAGGACTAGTGAATTAATGCAGTTACATTGAATTGGCTGAAGGGAGGGCAGGGAATGCAGGCTGCCCAAATGTCAAACACTCATAGGCCCCCCTAGATGGTTCTGGAAGCCAACAGAATTAGAGTCTGCATTTGGTTTGACATTTTGAAAGCAACTATGGGTTTCTCTTGCAGCTCCACCCCAAGTTGACATGAAAGGGAGCGGGCCGTGGAAACGTGCTCGGAGCTTCAGCACAGTAATTTAAATAATGATGAGGACTTTCTTGGACCGAGATATTATTGGAGTCTAGCTTGGAGACGATCATTTGGTCCAGTGGCGTGCATAGATAAGACACTAGGGGGTGCTCTTTTGTTTTGTTTTTTTGTACAGTATTGTGGACCATGGTGACATTGATCAATTCTTGATTAAAAAAAAGCTTCTAATATATTATTTAGGCCCCAAAATCTATAAATCTCACACTATTAAGGCAACCGGCCGGTTCCACACGCTGCACAAGGTGCCCTTTCTTTCACTTGAGCAACTGCCCCTCTAAATGTCTGTCACTGATTTGGCCGTTGTTTGTGATCTGTACTTGTTGTGTATAGGCTGTGCCGACAAGTGGGGGAGTTTCAAAGTGTGACTCAGCTCGTTTTGTTTTTGTTTGTAGTTTTGTTCCTTTGTGTATTCTCTCCCCATCAGACTTCCACATGATGTCATTGCTGCTATTACACACAAATGAATAAATAAAAGCCATAGGCCTACTTGTTATCACAAGAACACACTTGTACACACACATCTACAAGTTCACACAAAGCATGTATAAATGCCATAGACACACACACACACACACACACACACACACACACACACACACACACACACACACACACACACACACACACGCACACACACACACACACACACACACACACACACACACACACACACACACACACACACACACACACACAGACAGATACTTTTTTGTGCCAGTGTGAAGCTTTGAGGCCAACCTGGCTTGCTCTATCATTCATCGCCTCGGAAGGGTTTTTCATTCGTTTCACCCCTCTACGGAAAAAAGAATTCATGACCTGTCACCTTTTTTGCTGACTGCATGGACCATCCACTGCCTTAGTAAACGATTTCCCTGCTATTTTAGTCGCCTCACAAAACACTTGATGACACAACAGGCATGAAAAGCGTGCGATTCAATTTGTCAGTGGTTATTACTTTGTGGCACCGACAGTTATGTTTTGATTAGGGGCATTTTCTGTCGAGTTGGCTGTCATCGCCACCGTTTTGTAAGTAGAAAAGTGTTTAACCCAACCCCACCACCATTGGCCTATCTATCAGACACTGTTCTTGTCTGATTAAATTTCATGTTATTGTAGCCTCATCTTTTAGTGATGTGTCCTTTTGTAGGCAGTGGGGAACGGATTGGGGAGAAAGTGTGTGACAAAGATAAAAAGAGATGATAAAAAAGGTTACCTTCAGAGTGCATGGCCAGCTACTTATAGCTGAATAGATTGTAGATTGCGTGTGTGTGTGTGTGTGTGTGTGTGTTCGTGCATGCATGCGTGCGTGTGTGTCTGATGTGCACGCACATGTGTGTGTGTGTGTGTGTGTAGTGTAGTCACTGCATGTATATGGCGTACGCACGGATATGTATGTGTGCGCGTGTGTGTACGTGTGCGCGGGTGTGTGGTCGCTGCATGTGCATGGCATGCACACAGGCATGCATGTGTAGAGTGCGTGTGTGCGACCGTGCATGTTTTAAATAAGGGCCAGGCACCATGCAGCCACATAGGTCGTTTGCCCTTGAAAGAGTGACAGGAGAGTGGAACCTTTTCTATGTCCCATTTCACCAGACAAATAAAGGGACACAGCCCCGATTCCGTCAGGGCCTTGGTCCCCGTTTCTGCCATCAGATAAGACTTTTCACCAAGGACTTGCAATCTCTGCTTTCTTTTTCTTACCTGCATGCCCTCCATACTTTACATTTCTTTGCCATCATTCAGAGCATCTCTGTGTAGCACCTAGCAACCTCTCAATAAAAGTAACTCTCTCCCCGGAGGCTGCTCCTGTGAGCCAGGTATGTACCCTCTCTCTCTCGCACACACACACACACACACACACACACACACACACACACACACACACACACACACGTGCGCACGTGCGCGCACACAGACACACACACGCACGCACGCACACACAGACCATCTACTACTCTACTAGACCAGGGATACTCAAATAGATTTACCTGTGGGCCACATTACAAAAATGGCAAGGGGCCAGTAGATAAAATTACGACATTAATGATACTTGATAACTTCTCTCTTTCAATTTCCATTTCCGCAATTTCCGCAATTTCCATTTCCACCATTTCCGCAATTTCAGCAATTACCATTTCCGCAATTTTCGCAATTTCCGCAATTTCCATTTCCGCATTTCCGCAATTTCCATTTCCACCATTTCCGCAATTTCCGAAATTTCAATTTCCGCAATTTCCGCAATTTCCTCAATTTCCATTTCCGCAATTTCCGCAATTTCCATTTCCAACTATTAATGGCAGCTGGGTTTCATCATTCAAATAAAATAGAATTCTGTCCGTTTAGCTATAAAATTATGTCAGGGAATAGGGATACACAGTATATGTCTTTCATTTGCATTGCATCTCCCCCCCCCCTCCCCCAAGCTTTTATTTTCGTTCGAGTAATAGTACAACTCTAATAGTATTACTTATAATAATGTAATTAAAGATAACTTCATTCAGATTTATTTATTTTTATTTCATTTTCCAGATTTTTTTTTCTTCTTTTTTTTTTGATTTTCATTGGTGGGCCAGTCATAATGGTCCCGCGGGCCTGATGTGGCCCGCGGGCCTGAGGTTGAGTATCACTGTACTAGACCATCCAATAGTAAAAATGACAGTCCTAGCTGATGTCCTGCTGCACTGTCATGCAGCGTCGGCCTATTAGAGAGGCATGCTTGTGGTCAGAAGGTTGCCGGGACAGGCACTAAGTACATGTCCACCATCATGGACTCTATAGGGTTTCAAATCCAGTAAGATGCATTTGGCTTGTGGAGTGTCTACACGAACACAGTTGGTCATGTTGTTTGGCAGGGGGGAAGCTGGAGGTTTGACGCTGCGCTAGCGTCGACTCCTGTGGGCTGGTGTGGCGCCCGCCAGCGGGAGTGTTGCAATCCTGCCGGCGAGGGCTCCTGACTGGTGAGCCTCTACAAGAGCAGTGCCATAACAACTTGGGTTTAACTTAGATTCCAAGATTCACATGCACGTGCAGTGCTAGCGCAGCAGACTGAATGAAGATATAGAATATATATGCACTTTCAGGTTATTATTATTCAGGTATACAGTATGTGTTGCAGCCAAAAGAATAATTACACAAAATACACATGGATGAATAATTTAGTGACGGAAGACACAGAATAATGAGAATATACATTCGTGCAGCAGAAGGATGAATAAGTCAGCAACCAAGTAGCAGCCAAGTAGCAGTCAGTATTATGTGGTGATGAGCTGTAATTCTTTGTTAGGTAAGAATCCATAAGGGGTGAACTATAGCTTACTCGACAATGCTTGTGGGGATGTTGACTTGTGGAGTCAGAGACCATTTCAAATTTGCACTCCAGACTTTCTGTCAGGATTCAGAAGTATAGCAGTACCAAAATACATTATGGATTTCCACAATATCTTAAAGATTGCCGTGCCGTGATTCTTTTCCACCCTAAAACATGATCATCAGGTCTTGTTGTTATATAAGGAGGGTAAAAAGTGTACAGTATTTGTTAAAATGTTGTTTTTATGTGGGCACGCCAATCAGTTCATTAAGTATGCCTGGTTTGCCTGGTGGGTGGTGATGGGTGGTGATCCACCCACCTGAACTGAAGCCACCTGCCTCACAGCTGACACGCAGTCTCATATCACTTAATGTTCCAGACCGTAGCAGACATCCTGCTGTTTCATTAGGGTTTCATTAGGCTTCCCTTTATGCTGTATGAAACACCTGATCTTCAAAGGCGTCCTCATCTGCCCTGCATGTCAAAGTTATAGGCTTACGGCCCTTTTTCGGCCATTTTCCCCTATATGCTGGACACTTATGTCCCTCTGTGAAATGAAATATGGAATATGGAAATGCCTAAAGAAGCAGACGGGACCGGCTGCTTTTCATTTCACTTCTCAGCAGCCTCCTCACAGCAAATGTTGATGCCTTATTTATGAAGAAATCTGCCCATCTGTGCGAGCGAGAGTGTGCATGAGTGTCAGTCCCTGAATACTCATTCCCATCTCTGTGTGCATGTGTGTTTTGCATGCAATATGTCCTTGCACAAGTGTGTGTGTGTGCGTGTGTGTGTGTGTGTGTGTGTGTGTGTGTGTGTGTGTGTGTGTGTGTGTGTGTGTGTGACTGTGTGTGTGTGTGTACATGTGTGCGTTTGTGCGTGCTGGGTGAGAAATGAAATGTGTTATTTGGTGTATTGGAGTGTAAAAGATCGCTGAATGCTGTCGTTCACTTGAGAGATGATATGTGACTCACATATGCACGCACACACACACACACACACACACACACACACACACACACACACACACACACACACACACACACACACACACACACACACACACACACACACACACACACACACACACACACACACACACACGTAGCCTATGCAAATGGTACATTATTGCTTTAAAAAAAGAAAACGACGATGACATTGCCTTCAAATCAATGTCACTTTTGTAGCTGGAGAGTGAGAATGAGACTATACTAGACACAACACATGCAGGCACACAAATGCTCACACGTGCATAAAGTAGGCCTATTACATGCAAATATTACATTTCCTATAGACGTAGCTGTGTGAAAGGACACCCAGGGGGCAAGTCTGTGGCTGAATGTCCTCTTCAGATCATAATAAACCCACTTTGTTGACTTAGGTCTGCCAGGGCACTTATACTGCATGCTTCGCCCCCTCCTTATTTGACCCCTATACTAAATATCCTCACCGAAAATAACTGATCTACAATGCCTGGGGCAGCATTCCTTTTCGGGTTTATGATCCAGTTGGGAGCGGATGATATCGTTACGTCATGTTGTAGTCATTTTGTTTTGTAGTCATCAGGCCGCAACCATCTACTGTATCTGGAACTTCCTTTCCTTTTTCCCAATAAAAGCAGCAGGCTTACGAGAGAACGAGGCACGCTTTTATTGTTATTCTTCCGGTTTGAGGGAAAGGAAGTCCCAGATGGATGGTTTCCGGCTTGATGACTATACAAAACAATGACTACAACATGATAACGATATCACCCACTTCCGACCGGATCACACGGCAATTTTGTAACACAGACCAGGCTTTCTATTCCTCCGAGGTGGAAAGCCATGGTGACGTGACGTTAACAAGCTCATAACGTGTGCGTTTTTGAGCTTGTCGATTGGCTATTTCCACAGAATGTAGGGTTCTTGTGGGTGATAAGAGAGGTTAATCACATAGTGTCCAGTTTCCACCTCATCCTCCCACCTCCACATTGTCCAGTCTATAACTCCAACTACAGAGCTATTCTTCGTTTTTTTTTGCTTCCTGTAAAGGTCCAGCCTGTCCATTGTTTCTGTGTATATACTTCCAGGTCTCCACCATCTCCACCTCCTCCCATTGGATGGTGCTGGGAGTTCCAGGCCTCTTCATAATCCACCGGTCGTCACCAAAATCTCCTTGGTTTCCATGTTGAGCTGGAAATAATTGTTGTCACTACCATTATACGACTCTCTCCCCCAGGCCTCTGCACACTCGTCCTCGTTGTCATCTGTGATGCAGCGTTAAGGGTTCAGTGTCTTGCTCGAGGACACTTCGACACTAACTCTGTGGGAGCCCGGGTTCGAACTGGCAACCTTGCGGTTACCATCCACCGCCGCCCGGTGGCACACACCCAGGCTGAAGCAGAGGTTTGAGGTGCACACACAGGGGTACACCCCTCCATTCCGAAACCCCACCATTCCGAAGGTTAGGTGAACAGGAAAGGTGACGGTATACGGCTCCTTGGGGGGTGCACATCTGACAGGCAGCCCAGCTGGTCTGCTGTTGAAGCAGGCACATGCATGAACGCAGGCATATAAACGAAAATCCATCTATCCAATTGAGCAAGTTCCTAGCTGTGACAAAAGACATCCATGCTCTAGTTGGCAAATTGTTTGGCATCAAATAATTGTGTGCGCGTGTGTGTGTGCGTGCGTGCGTGCGTTCGTGTTCTTACACAAACATATTTGTACGTGACATCACAGCTAGTATATCCTGTGCATTTAATCTTTTTATTGCTTTTGTTTTCACAACGAGGTCTAGGAGGGCTGAAGAACCTGCTTTGTGAGCAGTCTGTCAGCGTCAACGCACACTCCCTTTACGAAACATATACAAAAATGTGAAAGGTCAAGTTTTGAAAGCAGTTGTGGAATCGGACATTCTGCATAGTGAGTACTGCAAGTAAATTCTGATGGCAGGACCTTAATTTCAATAAAAACGTAACATTTTTAATATAGGCATTTTACCTCCCCCCCTCTCTATCTCTCTCTCTCTCTCTCTTTCTGTCTCTCTCTCTCTCTCTCTCTCTCGTCCTGCTTGACCTTGTATTATTCTAATTATTCTCATTACCGTTTGACTTCAGACCCACTCCCAGGGCAGCTACTCTACTAACGGCAGAAGCCGGAGCTGACCTTGGAGACAGCCCAGATGATGAGAGCTTATTCCACCGGGCGGTGACGGCGGGCCAGGGCCCTTCCGTCGGCGAGAACGGGGAAACGGGAAGAAAAAAATAATAATATTCCATCTCTCTCGGGGAGCTCAGGCTTTGTCTCCTACACAGGTAATTAATACGCCTATTAACTCCTCAGCTCATATCATAATCAGGACCCACGACAGGGGAGTGGGGGTGAATACCGTAATGTGAAACCATGCAGATGTATTATGCGGGGGTGAGCTCAATGTGAAGAGAAAAAAAAACCCATAAAAGTTTGGAGGTGACTGAAACGTGGAGTTTGTTTCTGGGTTGGAGTGCGCAGTGGTAGTAAAAAAGAAAAAGTTAAAGTTTTTAGACTTTTCAAGAGATGCTAGCAGCAATTATTTATCAATTAATAAATTAATTGATAAATAATCAAAATAAATAAATCCTGAACCTAAACGAATTCACATAAAAAAACCAAGCAAAACCAGCTAAAAACTTTTGAAAATTTGAATGCATATAGTTCACCTATACAGAGTTAATCTCATCTAATGCATAGGCGGAATGCCTATATACTTCCCAAGTTCATACTAACTAACTATAGTGGGGATAGGGGGGGAATAAGGCAGGATTTGTCCTATATTGGAAACTGACTTCAACCTACGTCATGTCCTCAGACAGCTATAGGCACTGATGCTGTCCAGGCTGTTTGCCTTACCATGATGCTGTCGGAAGTAGGAACTGAGAGTCCAGAGAGAGAACGCAGCGTTTCAGATGCCCGAGGCCACATCAGACCTCATCAGACCACCTGTCTACATGCAGGTGTTGTCTGAGTCAGGGGGCTTAAGTCTTTGCTTCACCCACAGCGGGTGTGAGGTTATATTCGGTTATGTGCGTGTGTGGATGTCTGCATATAATTGGTATCTGTGTGTGTGTGTGTGTGTGTGTGTGTGTGTGTGTGTGTGTGTGTGTGTGTGTGTGTGTGTGTGTGTGTGTGTGTGTGTGTGTGTGTGTGTGTGTGTGTGTGTGTATGTGTGTGTGTGTGTGTGTGTGTGTGTGTTTCTGTGTGCACATACTCTGCACTGAAGGCCACACCAGACTTTAATCCGAGCAGACACTCTAGAAGGACCTTGTAACCCTGGTGTATAAAGGGGGCTGGGGGGCAGAGCCAGCCAGCCAATGGGACCACGGGACAATCAGAGAGAGCGGTGAGTCTCCTTATAAATGGAGACACAGAACTCTGCAGGGCTTTGATTGATGGTCATGTTTTTTTTTAGTTTTTTGCCTGCGCAAGCTAGATTCAGGCAAAAAAAAGAAAAGAAAAGAAAGAGAAGAAACTCTCGTAAAGTGTGAGACAGAGTTAGTGTGAGACAGAGTTTTGTTTTATAACTGCCTAGTAGCAAGCTGAACGCTGAGAAGTGAGAAAACAAAACATTGTGTTTTAAATTAGCAGGTGTGATATGATACGATTTGCAGCTGCAGGGGGAAGCGTGCTGCATGCAAAACAGGAGAGAGAACATAGCTTAGCGTGCAGCCATGCAGCCTCACTGCTTTGCCGGGAGAAGGGAAAGATATATAGAACATAATAGAACCATAAAACTCTGAAAATGCAAAGAATAAGTCTAGAAAAACAAAATGTCTAGAGAACAAGCCAAAATGTCACACGCCTCAGCCTCTCTTCTATGAAGGACTGCAAAAGGATGTGACAGAACATGAATATAGGAAAATGTATCCCCCTATACACATAATTATGAATTCCGCTAAATTATTTCCAGTGATATGCGAAGCGAGGAGGCGATGAATTACGTTCTTGTGTATTTTGTTTCTTGTGTGATTACATTGAGACGAGTAATGAGTCTCATGATAGCAGCAATTTTCCTTCTTCTGTGCATTCAGGATGTACAGTATATCATCATGTTTACTTACAGACACACATACAGTACATGCATAAACACGTGCTCACGTTGCTAACACATTCATACACCTGTATTCACGCACGCACACATGCACGCACGCACATACCCACGCACGCACGCACACACACACACACACACACACACACACATACACACACACACACACACACACACGCACGTACCCACGCACGCACGCACACACACACACACACACACACACACACACACACACACACACACACACGTAAACAAACTCAACCTTAAATGTAAACTCATACATTTTCACATTCAAGTATATACTGCGATCAAAGGTGAGGCTGTAACAGCAGCTCAAAGGGAGGATTTTGCTGTTGTTCTTCAACCCCTCTATTTGATCACGGTAAAGGAAATAAAACCTTTGAAGATGCTCTGTGGAAATGTATACATTTACGAGCATTGAAATTGGAATGTGGGACGATGAGTTATAGCTGCATATTCCGCTTTAATGACCCATAGAATGCTGGAGAAGGCAGGGAGGTCTCATAACTGATGACATTTTCTATGGTCCTTTGCGCCCGACAATGTGCTTTGATCTCAATCTGCATCTCTATCTGAAACCCGAGGCCTTTGATGTTATAAATAATATTTCTAATCTAATGAACAGACTCTAATCCTGGGTCTCCTTTTACAGCATGGCTCCTCAGAAGCAATACGTCTATATCATAGACACATGACAAAACATGCATGCATGCATGCATAAAAGTGCTCACACGCTTGGTTACACATTCACACTCCCTGCACATTCACACGCATGTGCACGTGCGCACACACACACACACACACACACACACACACACACACACACACGCACACGCACTCACGCATGCATGCATGCATGCACAAGGACACACTTGTCTTGTTATACACACAAATAAACTTGTATCTTGGAATGTATGTCAGTGCGAGAATGTCTTGCCTACAGTATGTATATTCTCTTTCCCACTATAAATTGCCATAAGCAGACTCCAATTACTCCAAGTTATTGAAACATCTGAGTTATATGTCTATATAAAATTAAATCCCGTTCGAGATATCCACTACAACGGGTTCTAAATAAATAAGTGTCCTATAAGTTTGAAACTCAAATTGGTTACGTCATCCACATATGTGGGTGTTGTGTCGTTCTACACAGCAAGCTGCCAAACTTACACTCTGATTGGCCGAGCGACGCCACCCAAAAGGCAGTGGTGCACATTCCTTCTCTAGTCAGTCACAATGTTTTTCTCTCCCTGGAAATAAAAACGTCTGGGTTTCCGAGGCTATAGTCACCATGCAGCCAGACACGTCTTCACATCTGACTGAAGAATGTCACTTATGTCCACCTATTAAGACATGGCCAGGGATAGGGATGCTGTGGTTCAAGTGACTGAAATGTAGCTACTTGTATCTTATACTAAATTATTGTGTGCATTTGATTCCACCAAATGTATTGATATACTGCAGCATATTATAAAATCAAATAAGCTAATTGAATTAAACATGGCCAGTTCAAACCTATTTTACCCTATAACGTTGTGACTCATATGGACAGTGAAAGCCAAATATATCACATTTTCTAAATAACTTACCTCTAATACAGTCTAACATAGAGTTAGCTGTAAGTTAAATGACGATTCATTAATTTTCGAATATGTAGTGTGGCAGCGGGGGCAGTGTCTTGAGTGTACAGGGTTTGATGAGGGCCCAGGTATAGGGCCGGGCCTTAATTTTCGGGCCTGTTGAGAACTCTAGTTTTCGCCGGCTGCCGGCCGTGTCTGCACTAATAACGTTGGGGCGGGCCCGTCTAGAGTTTAAATGGACAGGTATCAGTCAAAAGGGAGACATCAAGGAGGAAGGATGGATGGGGAAGGATCAACATATGGAATGTCAGAACAGATCAGCTCCATATATGGAGATGCAAGGGTTTGAGGTTTGAGGTCAGATGTACAGTTGCTGGCCAATATTGATGACATCAGGGATCTCCATATATGGGCATGCCCATATATGGGCTTAATATTGATGACATCAGGGATCTCAATCCCATGATGTCACGAGGCATGACCATATATAGTCATGCCTGCGGTGACCAAACAACCAACAAACCAAACAACTGACTGACAGGAAATGCACAAATTCATAGTAAATTACAATGACTTTTAAACTTGAGTTAATACTTAGTTACTTTGTTGATTTTGATTATTATTACAAAACACACCAGAGTATTTCAATATTGCCGTATAGGCCTATTGTTACTTTTACTTAAGTAAAGAAATGTAAGTACTTCTTGGCAATGGCATATCATCAAACAATAACAGACAAAAGGACAACATCACACACACCAAAGAACATATTGAAATCAAGAATGCACATTATAGCCTACACGGTATGTGTTCCCCTTTAATGTCTCCCTCAGCGTTCTAATGCTTGCTCACCGATGTGCAACATCCAGGTTGTAACCTATACAAACACAGCACGTCTCCAGAGGTATAACGCGCAGCATAAACATTTAACGAGCCAGACATTATGAGAAAATGTATAGGTCTCTATAAAGACTGTATTGGCTTTTCATTTGGGTTCACTGAACACAGCTGTGCGGCATGAATCAATAGTGCAATATAGGATCTATGTAGGAGAACACATATACGGCATTAAGAGAGTATCAAGGAGAGCGTAAGCCTGTGGGTGTGGGTGCTACACATACACATAAAGTATGTGCATAAATCACGCACACACGCATGCACACCCACCCAAATATACACTCTCGCACACACACACACACACACACACACACACACACACACACACACACACACACACACACACACACACACACACAAACGTGTGCGCACACACTGGCATAAACTCAATACATTACAACTGCAGGGCTCTCTGAGAAATCAGCAAATCATTGGACGCCATTGACAACAAATGTAATCCATGAGTGTCAGCAAACAGATCCAATCATGTTCTGCCCGACTGCCCCCCCTGACTGTGTGGGGCCCCAGGGTTAGGCCGCCTAACCTTGCCTATACAACCAAGTATACGGCCATGACTGTGTGGGGCCCCAGGGTTAGGCCGCCTAACCTTGCCTATACAACCAAGTATACGGCCATGACTGTGTGGGGCCCCAGGGTTAGGCCGCCTAACCTTGCCTATACAACCAAGTATACGGCCATGACTGTGTGGGGCCCCAGGGTTAGGCCGCCTAACCTTGCCTATACAACCAAGTATACGGCCATGACTGTGTGGGGCCCCAGGGTTAGGCCGCCTAACCTTGCCTATACAACCAAGTATACGGCCATGACTGTGTGGGGCCCCAGGGTTAGGCCGCCTAACCTTGCCTATACAACCAAGTATACGGCCATGACTGTGTGGGGCCCCAGGGTTAGGCCGCCTAACCTTGCCTATACAACCAAGTATACGGCCATGACTGTGTGGGGCCCCAGGGTTAGGCCGCCTAACCTTGCCTACAACCAAGTATACGGCCATGACTATGTGGGGCCCCAGGGTTAGGCCGCCTAACCTTGCCTAGGCTACAACCAAGTATACGGCCATGACTATGTGGGGCCCCAGGGGGCCGCCTAACCTTGCCTACAACCAAGTATACGGCCATGACTATGTGGGGCCCCAGGGTTAGGCCGCCTAACCTTGCCTACAACCAAGTATACGGCCATGACTATGTGGAATTTGCCTACCCCTGCTCTTATTGAAGGTGGTCCATTTGCTCAGTACAATATTTCTGAGGGATATTTAGAATGTGTGCAGCAGGGTTGAGTATGTTGAATCTAGTTTGCATTACTACGATCTCTAATGGAGGATTTAGAAATGAAATAAAATGGCGATAGTATTCAGTGTGGGGCAGACGGCCGTCCAGTTAAAACACCAATGATGTCCGTTCAAAGAGATTTATTCCACTTCACACCCTCATCAACTATTCACCACTCTTTTCTGTGTTACACAGGTTCTAAAATGTCAAAGAATATAGGCCTACAGCACATTCACAAATCTGACAAATTAGATTAACAACTTTAAATCAGAAATGTCATGAAATGTTAATATGAGCGACATTCAAAGAGCATTTAAAGACCATCAAAAATACCACAGTTATTAAATCTGGCAAACATTTGTAGCCCAAGTGAAAGAAATTGTCATAATAAGCTACAGAAACATAAGTCTGTTAGCAGCAAATCCAACTAAACAGTACAAATAATAATGGCACATCATTACAAAAAGGGTACTCACTTTTAGTTGCACGCACACTAACAAAAACACAGAATGTCCAAAGCAAAAGAAAAACTAAAACTCTTATCCTTATCCACACTTTTCCTGGGCTGTGTGTGCTCCAGTTCCTGTCGATTTGATCCAATGAAAGCCAATGAAACTGGTCAGATGACCAATGATATCCAATGAAATCAACAGGAACTGGAGCACACACAGCCCAGGAAAAGTGTGGATAAAAACTGTTTTTTTGACTGGGGAGTCATATTTTGATGGCAGCAACTGCCTGTCATAATTTCACCCCCTCTGTATCAAATTATTGAAGAGTATTAAGATGTTGATATTCATTTTGTATTAATCTTTAGGGCCCCAAATCACACCTTAGAAAGCACGAGTGTCTATCTCAAACAAAGTGTTTTATGACTGTCTGTCATAATTTCACCCCCTTCTCTAGATACTTCTTGGATGTACATTCCTAGGGCGGGGTTACATTGAATGCCAACAAAATCACCTTGCGGGGAGAGGATGATGGAGAGAAAGATGAAGTCATCGAGATGAAGAGAGTGTTTGCATAAAGGTAGGGGATGAATGAGAGAGAGGCAGCGAGGAGGGGTGTGTGTGTGTGTGTGTGTGTGTGTGTGTGTGTCTGTGTGGGGGGGGGGGCATTGGTGACTCACAGACCTAAGCAGGTGTGACAATTCTGGAGCTTTCAAGGGAATAAAAGGTTATTCTGGCCTTGTACGCTGAACCCAGACACCTCTCTCCCTTCCTCTCTGTCTACCTCTTTCAATCTTCTTTCTTTCTTTCTTTCTTTCTTTATTTCGGCTGTGGCTCAGGAGGACGTAGAGCAGGTCGTCCAATGATCCATGGGTCGGCGGTTGAACATTAGTATAGTATAAGTAGAGGATCAAGATAGGTTGAAAAGTGGTCGTCCTTTAATGCCTACTAATTTCTTGAATACATGTTCATATTTTCCCTCATTAATTTATGCATTTCTTCTTTGGTCAAGCAAACTTGGAAATTTATTCAAGTAGGGAAAACATGGTTAGAGCACACATCTTGTTTGAATATGCAAATAAGATGGATTTGGCCACGTTTCAAAATGTGTGAGATTATGAAGGCATCTTTTTTTCTGTAAATGTCTTGTAGATGTGTTTCTCTAAATGTAATTCATTTCTAGTGGTGTATTGTAGCCTGTGATTGTCTTTGACATAAACTGTAAATGTAGGATAATATTGTCTATACAGTATATGACAAGCTCTGTTACTCTCTCCCTCTGTTCATCTTCTTCCTTTTCCACCACCGCTTACCATTTCTATCCATCTATAGTGTTTACCCTTTCCATCTGCCTTTGTTTACCCCAGCATGTGGCTCTGTATGTTAGGGGAGAGGAAAGTCCACACAAGCAGAAGGCTAGGGAGCAAGCTATCAGATTGGAACTCTACCACCTGCCAAGCCAAGCAATTCTTCCTTTTATGAGCCAATTGATATTCAGCTCACAGGCGATCCATTTTGTCAATGACAAGAGAAGCCAGGACAACCTTGCAACCTCCAACGCTAATAACATTGTAATGGTCAAAGATAGATCAAATTGAGTGCTGATAGCTGGAGAGGGTACGCAGCCTCCCATAACTATTTATCGGCGTGCAATATTTGCCTTCATTTGTTTTGAGCAGATGCATGCTTGGGTACACCTGCCGGTCGATCGTAATAGTTTTTCACATGGGTGGCCGATTGACAAAATGGTTCAACGTTTTGATGTTTGTTCAAAGAGCATCCACCTGCGAATAACGCATGCCGCGCGCCCAGAGACGCGAGGTGTGGGGAATTAACCCGGCCTCACTTTATATGCATGGGGCCAACTGTAGAACCCTGACCCTGCGATGCTCCGCTCAGCACTGTGACAGCTTCACTAACACTCACTTGACTTTCAGGAATTATACACTCCATGAATAGGACCTATAGTTGATTTCCTAGAACGGTGGTTTTAACTTGTTGATGCCCTGCAGGCACATCAATAAAAGGCACACCTTTAGGCCTATTCAGAAGAATATATAGCCTATAACACAAGTGTTATACTCCAAACATAAAATGTTGATTTAAAATGTCCCTCTATAATGACATTTCCAATGCCAGGTTGAAAGTGATTAATATATATTTTTTTAGAATTTCCCTCTGTATTGGGAAATGTGTGCACATATAAAAATGACCACTTATACAGTAGATTTAAAACAATTCATAACTTTTTGTTTGCGACTGAAGGTCGCATTTACTATGAAATCCTGCATCTCGTGTCCGTCCGTCACACCTCCATATATAGTTGCAAATCCATCATGCCTCGTGACATCTTGTGACATCATGGAGACCCTATAGATCTCCATATATGGATCTGACCTCGTGACATCACGTGACATCATGTAGACCATTAACGCCTCTATATATGGTCACGCCTCGTGACACGTCACGCCACCATATATATGGCCATCTCCATAATTATATGAAGATCACGACATTAACCTCATCAACCCTGGATAACCATACATGGAGAAGACTGGATCATCACCTAGGCTAGATCTGCATATATAGAGCCGGCCAGCAACTGGTATTAGGCCTATAATAGTCATGTGTATATGTCACAAAATCCCAAGGCACACCTGGACATGTGCCTCCCTTGGCAGTTGGCAGTTGGCACACCTTGGGAACCACACTGCCCTAGACGCTGTGTTGCACTTTCCGCTTGTACCTAAATGCCCTAAATGTTTTCTAATCTATTCATGTCAGCAGCAGGAAAGGGGAGAGAGAGGACAAAGGGATACTTTCAGGTCGGCAGTTATACACCTGCATCTTGTGCTCTGGTCCAGTCCCAGTGTATTTTATCAGATCCACTGAGGGGCAGTAGATAGCCTAGAATTAAAAGGCTCAGTCTCTGGCTGCCCATAGCTCAGTGCAGAGGGATTCAACTGATTACACACTGGTGGAACATTACTTTATTCATATCAATTGCAATAACACTGACGCAATAAATTAATTAGAGCCGCATTAAAGGTGCACCCACCGGGACAGAATCATTGCCCAATTTATTGGACACATCATGCATCCAGGGTTAGGCAATGATGTCATCATGAATTAATTATGTGAGAAAGCACCATGAGCCTCTCTGCATGGCCTTATTTATTATATTAATAATAATAATAATAATAATAATAATAATAATAATAATAATAATAATAATAATAATAAATAATAATAATAAAACCGCCTCTGACATTGTGGACATACCCACAACAGTGCCGAAAAACTAATGAAATCGTGCAAAACAATAAGGTATAGGAGTTGGCTGCCAAAAAGAACATATAGCCTATCTAGCAGATAATTAATTATATAACCATTTAGCTTTCTAATCTGTTCTACAGTCAAAAAGTCACAAAAATGACCAGAAATAGCAAAAAGATATATGCCTATAAAATCACAAAGCATATTTGCAATACTACATGCTGTGAACTTGTAGAGCTGCTATTTCTGAAATGAATAAATAAATCAATCAAAATAACTGAAAGTGTGTCTGTGCTGGCAATTGACATTATATTCAACCAATGAAAAGTATTAACACAAAAATCAGAAAAGTTTTTTTCCCCCCTTTTTTACTTTTTTTACCCCAGCCTATACAAGATTTCCACCTGACAGCCACGAATATAAATGAGGCTGCGATGGGCGGGGTCAGACCAGCAATAAGCTGTGTGCTTCTCTGAGCTCACTTCCGCTGGTTGAGTCCCAAATCATTCTCCAGTCACCAGCTTTTGTTCTTCCATTTCCACAGAGCGCTGCTGCTGCAAGGAGACAGCGCACACACACACACACACACACACACACACACGCACACACACAGACACACACACACACACACACACACACACACACACACACACACACTCATCCACACATACACGCAGTCAGACAGCACAGCAGCAGCACTACTCTGTGCTCGCCAAGAGCGCGTCAGCCACATGCAAAACGCAATCTGCTGCGAAGTGGATACGCGCTCCATAGTTACATAACTGGACTATACTCTTTTAACATCGTCGGTGGTGGTGGGGTTTTTGTTTTTACGCGTTTTACGCATCGAGCCATCTCCCATCATCACAAACTGATTTTACTTTTTTTGTTATTTTTGTGTTCTTTTATAAAAAAAGAAAAAATGGAGAGCGACGGAAAATATCTCCCCGAGCTCCTGGCGGAGAAGGACAGCCTGGACGTGTCTTTTACGCACGCCATGAAACTTTTATCTGCAGGTAAAGTGTATTCTTGGGCGATGTTTGCTTAAGTACAGCGTCCCGCACTCTAATGTTGCAGCAATACTGTTATTACACTGCTATGGCTTGTACTAAACTCGCACCTCGGTGCTGTGTGTGTGCGCAGCGTGTGTGTGTGCGCTGCGTGCACGCTGGACGAGACATACCTCCCGAGTCCCTATTATAATCGCTCACAATAAATCATCTTGACTCACACGTCACCAGTGCACCACCCGACCCAACACGTGTTAGGGGAATATATTATATTTATATGTTATAATAGTCGTGTTTAAATAAGATCAATATGCAATGTTATAGGCTACTTATGTTGTAGGGTAGGCCTGTGTGGTATAGCTTTATCTGATATGGTTCAGGTGGGAAAGCCTTCTCTGCGGCTACGACGTGTCGTGTGTGTCCCGATCGCTGCGTAATTACAACGAGCCTGCTATGCTGCATATTACTGCGTACAGTGCGTATATAGTCGCCTACAACTGTGTCGCTTGCCGACAAGACTTATCTACACGCTGGCCGCCTCCGCTCTGGTCGACAAGCGACGCCGTCGAGCGATTGTATAGTAGTAGGCTACTGTACATACATTAAATTAACTTGAAAGCGAAAGCCCCCCAAAAGAGAGACACGCCATGCCTGTTGTGATGAAATGTAAAAGTTAGCGGCGTGCTCATAGGACACACACATATTATTCGGCAAAAGCCACAGCTTTCTAGAATTGTCCGTAAGAATGTTGCACACAATTAATTCAATGTGCGACAATGTGACAGGGTCACCTCAATACTTTGCAGCCTGAAGGAGGTGGTGGCGTGTTCACGCAACGAGGTAAACATCAGCCAGTCTGCGGGCTATAATAACGGTGTCTCAGCATTCTTGTTCACTGCTGCTCCGTCTTGGAGAATGATAAGCAGGTTATTGTTGTAATGGTTAATGGAAATGGCACTTCTTTCCGTCTGACATCAAAGCTTTGTGTTAAAATCTGTGTGACCTGTCTGGTCCATTAAATCCATCAGCTCCACTGTCCCATGTGCTTTTCAAATGGTTGGTGGCAAGCTCTGCATGCTGCAATGTGGTTGCTTTTGTTGCTGCCAAGTCGATGAATAAATATATAATGGTAAATTAATAATTGGCTGACAGAAGCATTAAAGCATAGAGTCTGCCGGACTGTATATTTCATATATTACCACCAAGATGCTTGAAGCATCACCTTTTTGGTGGGTAATACATTATTATCCATGGTTGAATGTTCCAGTGTGCAGAGTAGATTCTGTTTTTATGTGTTCTTCTGTGTCTATACTAAGCACCTATAGGAATTTTAGTCATTTGGATGTGTGTGCCTTTGTAAACGTTTTTAATGAATAGACTAAGCGGCCTGCATAGCTTCTTTGTCCAGGATTCTCACAGAGGTACACCTAAAGTATAATAGCCTAATATGCTTTGTACAGAGGCAATGGCTCTCGAATTCAGTGTGTCGGCCAGTGAGTGCCCTCGGCTCTCTCAGTAAAGGAGACAGACATCTCCAGTATAGCTCTCCTCCCCCTGCCCTGTACAGCCGGTATAGACAGTGCGATAGCTGGCACGTCTGCTGCACATGGCAGTTTTAGCACTTGTCATGGCCAGAGGTGAGGAGGCGGCTGTGATGGCACTGTGGGTATGTGCATGATGTGGCCCTGGAGGCTGGGTGCCCTGGCTGCCACTGTGGAAGAGAGGTGATGCAAGGCACAGCTTAGCTCAGCTCAGCCCGATGCTGTGTGTGTGAAGGCACTGGAGGTGGGGGGATTCATGGCTGTAGTAGACTAAAAATAGACACAGTTAAACTCTGAGAATGTACAAGTGTAATATAACCAAATGGACATCATTGTGTATAGGTCAAATAATCCTAAGCACCTATAGGAATGTTAGGCATTTGGTAGGGCTGATTGGCTGAATGATTTGGGGAACAAATTGTAATTGCAGTACTTCAGTCCAATGATGCAAATGGCATTCAAGTCATTTTATGAGTGTTGTCGTTGTTTACAGTAGGCTATAGCCACCACCACATTAGATATTGTCAACATATAAACTGCTAATTAAAGGACTTCACCGGTGTTATTGCATGTTTACTAGATCCCCCATTTTTAATTAGTATTTTCAGGTGATAAACACACCTTAAAATGATCTACTAATCTGGCTAATATTCACCGTGCCTTGCTGAAGTCATGAAGGGCGTTTGATGTTTGTTCATAAAATAATCTTTGCTCCAGTCGACTTTGTAGACCTTTCAGAATAATCTGTGCCTTAAGTTACTTTGAAATGTAATGATAAATGTCACTTTGATTAAAAATAAAGGGGGCATAAAGTTACCTGTGTTTGATTACCAATCTCTCGAAGTTCAAATGAATGGGAACCTTGCTAAAGGGTCTAGGAATAACGCAAAACAATATGGTAATGTTTTGGAAAGTTGTCAGCAGAAATGTAAAGTATATAGCATCTAACCAACGGGCAAAATATAAAAAACACCTGTATGTTCCTTTAACATGTGAGGGTGAAATGAATCAACTTGTTTTATAGACCAACTAGTAGACAAAGCACTAGAAGACCTTGTTTACAAGTACATTTTGACCCCCTCTCTCATGCAGTATTGTAACCTCTGTGATTTGAGTATTGCAGTGACTTTCCTTTTTTATTCTTGTGTTTAACTCTGACCTCATGACAGGAAGGCTGACATGGCACAGAAGATACTAATTTTAGAACAAACCTGTTCTCATGTGGCATACTTCTCAAAGCCAGGCAATCCACGTCTGACATAATGCCATGCCACCCAAAGCTCTGTTTGATGTCTTGATTGATTGAAGCTGCGAGTACATGTATCAAGTTTTTGCATCCAAAACAATATGCCTGAAACAGATACCTTTTCCTTTTTATAGAGGTCGATAGAATCCAGAAAGGGGAGTCCAAAAAGGAAGGAGGAGAAACCTATCTGGACCTTTTCACAACAAAGAACATCAAACTTAAGGAGCGAGTGCTCATACCTGTAAAACAGTACCCAAAGGTGAGCTTAGTCCCTTTACCCCCTTTGTTGACAACATTGTTATCTGCAATTACGCAGCCGACATGTCTAGAATTTTAACAAATCTTTCAAAAATAGCTGATGATCTACAAGCTCATCATGATGCATTGTGATCTAATAATGAGCAATTCTTTAACGCCTCGAATATGTAGATAATATAAAATAAAATAAAGTTCAGATAGTGTTTATTTTGTATCTATCAAAACGGATTGGTCTGTATTTATTTGTTTGCTTATAAGTTAAATATTCTCATAAATTGGTATTAGCATTGGACCCAAAAATCTGGCATAAATTAGGCTTTAATTTCCCAACCCTATCCTCTCTATAACCCCTGTCTTCTTAGCCCCTCTTGATTTAATTCATTCTGCAGGCGAGTTTCAATTACACAAACGCATCGGGTCAAATTACTCCTCTCAACCTTGATCTATTAGCTCAGGTGTATATAATTACCCTGGACTCAACTGCGTTTTAAAACCCCAGCAAAAGGATCAAAATGTTAATAATATATGGAAAAGGATATTGCTGTGCTGACTGTGTCGTGTTCGCGTTTCAGTAAAGCGTTAGTTATTTTATTCCGAGACGCCTTGTGGCTTGATTGCCTGACCTCAGGTGGTTTCATCTGTATGTATTTGATCTATATATGGCACAGACATAATATGGTGACATTGATTGCAGAAACACGTGTTATGCCGTGTCGGTGGCGGAAGTTGTTCAGGCACAACCTGTCTCAATGTAAGACATTTATATTGCTAGCTATAAATATACCTTATTATATAATATGGGTTGTCTTGTTTCTGTCAGCCCAGGTTGACTCGGTTACATTGGCTGCTGTCATACCCTGGTGGTGTGGTTAGGACTAGATGAACTTGCTGTGATTTTCAAAGTGGATAGCATAATGGTGCAGATAGATGGGATACTTATTTTTGCATTAGGGGAGGACAAAAATGGACGTAAAGCTCAGTTCTAACGAGAAGATCCCTAGATGTCGCCCTGTCTGTCTCCAGAACTAGATCAATACGATGTAGAAGTACTGTCTGTAGAGCTGGACAGTCCTCTGTCCTCAATACTGCTCCGTTTTTACATCATAAACCACAACATTTTGGAACTTCAAAACTTCAAACTTCAAAGCAGTATTGAGGACAGAGTGATTTCTTTCTTATACTCAAATTTGCATAACATTGCTTCCGTACGTTAATGCCCCAAAACAAGCTTGAGCTTGTAGATCTGCTATTTCAGCCATTTTAGAAACATTTGAAAGTGGTCAATATTGTATGACTTTTTTATATAAATATTTAACAAATGAAAAGTATTAACAAGAGCTCAATTTCTACCCAACAGTGACAATCATTTACCACAACCTTTGAATTGGAACTGGAAAGCTAACGGGTGATTATTTTTCTGAGGGGGATCCTCAAATTAGCATATTCTCTTCCTGAACATCCCAGGGAGGCAATATTTTTAAGTTAAAACGTCTCCATTAAGCACCTTTCTGCTGGTGTGCCAAAGATGAATTTCCATTTTATGTCAATTTAATGGACAATAAAGTTTTCTTTATCTTTATAGCTTTGACCTTAATCATTTGTCTGTAATCATATTTTCACAGAGGTTATACTGCATTGCATGAAATTGCAAAGCAGTGTACACAGATTTCACTCTATGCTTAGATGACTGTAGTGAACATTTACCGGTAGTATCATTGGCTTTTGTATCGACCCACCGTGGTAAATATACCACTGAAGGCATTCAGTGCACTGCACTCATGCCAAAACGCTACCTTTCGGTAATCACCCCCCTAATTTGGTTTTGTTCTGCTTGGGTTTCAGTTCAATTTTGTGGGGAAGATTCTGGGACCTCAGGGCAACACAATCAAACGTCTGCAGGAGGAGACTGGAGCCAAGATCTCTGTGCTCGGCAAGGGATCCATGAGAGACAAAACCAAGGTAATGCACTGTGCTTTTGTAAGCACACCTGTGGGATCTGGGTTACCGGTAGCCATCAAACATCTGTCCTCTATTCGAGATGGACTTGTGGGTTCCCAGCTGTTGTGGATGTGGAGGATAATTAAGGCATGCATGAATGTAAACCCAATGGCAGCCGCTTGCTGTGCAATCTGCATCTGTCATAGACAACTTTAGGATAGCCCTGTATAGTAAACTTGTTATTGTGATTATCAAACCATGGCTTGGAGCCCTACTACAGGCATCTTATAGTACTGTACTTTGAAAAGTCGGAAGGACGGACGGACGGACAGAGAGACAGACAGACAGACAGACCTCCTTTAGACTCCTGCAGAGCGACACTTTGGTTTGCTATCATCAGCACACCAATGTCTGATGCTGTGGAGGCTAGATTAAATGCAGCTCTCTAATGCATAATTTGCTTGAATTTGAGCCACATAGGCCCTATATTTAGTCAACCGATTTCCCAAGGGCTCCGTACTAGGCCCCTCCGGTTATCCCTGTCTTAATATCTGATTTACACATCACGGCATGTTGTGAGCTTGTAGATCGGCTATTTTGCAGAATGTTAGCCGCAGAATAGGGACACTAGCATTCCAAGTGGTTTGACTGTGTGCAGAATGAGAGGTGTCTTTAGTTTATCCGTGTGCCTGACTGCATTTCAGGAGGAGGGACTGAGGAAAGGCGTTGAGCCCAAGTATGCCCACTTGTCCATGGAGCTGCACGTCTTCATCGAGGTGTTTGCCCCCGTGCCAGACGCCTACCTGCGCATGGCCCACGCCATGGAGGAAGTCAAGAAGTTCCTATTTCCTGTAAGTGGGTCAAGCCCTTCTTAGCTATTGTTGTCATGCTCCGTGTTCCGGCATTAACTGTGTCAAGTGGTCACGAACGCAACCCGCATGTAAATCGCAGTTTTTGCTATGCTGAATGAGCACGAAAACGCAAGCCCGTTATACACACACACACACAGGCACAGGCCTGAAAGCTTCTCCAGTAACGGCCCAAGGGGTTCTTTAATAATTGACTTAAGATATGCCTTTCAAAAAGGTCTGGGGTGGTTTGCAGGGTTCGTGTTGGGGAGAGGAGAATCTAAAGTGGACCCAGCAGGACGGCTAGAGCAGATGAAGTGAGTATTTACCAGGAGCAAACGGACCTTATGGCATAGTCGAGTCGAGGCACGTAAAGCAATCAGCTTAAGCGGAGGAATTGGGTTTCTTTTCACCGTGTCAGCACGGTGAACCGTGCCCTATCTGTTTGTCTCCTTAGAAGTCTTTCATGTTCATCTATATGCATCCAAAGCATCACTCTTTGAGGGGTGCTAGCCCCTCCAATGCCTGGCTTTTGAAATTACGTCACTTTCGAACACAAATCGAAATGGCAGCCAAGTCTATGGACTCTGAATGTTTGTTTTACAGCAGTTAAACAAACAACGTGAAACATCATGTTGCCAATAAATATATCTTGTGACTGGTATTGTTTTATCCAATAACATGATAGTGGCAGTGAATCTGCAATGAATGTAAGTGACTCTGCCAGTCAAGTTTGACTGCTCTATGGTGAATCTTGCCCTGCGTGGCCTGTATCTAGCTTGTTTTATGTTGAGAGTTTGTGGGGTTTAGGCCAGCTGGGCCTGCCCTGCTGTGGAGCCAAGGCTCGCCCGTGTGTATTCTAACTGTGCCTTGTGCCATGGGTCGGCCAATGGGCCAGGTAATGTGTCTTAATGGCTTTTTGGTTTTCCAGTTAGCGCTCAGTGGCAGGAGAAGTTAATGTGTTTTGGATCAGAAGAGAAATAAATGGGCTGATGAAGTGATGTATTATTATATTATTATATCATATCGCTGTGTTGCATAAAAGGACATCCCCTGCGGATCCCCTATGAAGATCCCCTCAGAAAGGGGAACACATAAAAACAACTGGATGACTTTGCTAAAATGATTGATTTCCACCAAATATATATTGTGAAAGAAAGTCATGCAGAGCTTTGTTTCATTTCATCTGTGTCGGTCTATGAAGGGCGTGGTTGTAATACCTCCCTCTTTTACAGTCCATTAGATTTCCACAATGTTTCATCACAATCGCTAGAAAAAATAAATTCCTGTCTATTAGTTAGATTGAGACAGGTTGGCGTGCCAGGGCGTGGTAAAAAAAACCACCGACCGGGTTAAACGCAAGCACAGTCCCATTGCTCCGAGCCAGGGATGAATTTGTAATCAGACAAAATGTGTTTGTCTTATTTGCCTCCCTCCAGATAAATTGAACACTCCTTTCCGTGGCTGCATATATTCTAGTAATATCTGGGTTTCTTTTCTTCCCCCGACCATCACATCATTAGAGTGCCTTCACCATCCCTGAGTGATTTATGAAACCGAATCGATTGGGTCACAGTTCTGTTCCCCCGCCACGGCGCCCACCCCCGCGCCGGGAGGAAGGTGGCGGATTGTGTCGGCAGGATTTGTGCCGCTCGAACAGGCGCGGGCGTCTCTAATCCGTGCCCACCTTATTGTTTTCCACAGCGATGGAAATGGGTTAGCCGCTCATGTGACCCGCAAAAGGGCCCGCAAAGTCGAGTCGCTCACCTCGTACGTGCAGAGGTTCCTAGGCCTGACGCACGAGTGCAGGCGGGGCGCTCTCCTTCTTTATCACTTCCTCTCTCCCCTCCAGCACTCTCTCCGCCGCCGACTCACAGAGACTTTGTTGTGCAGTATTCTGCCTGCTCCGTTAGGCATTAGGGGGGACGCCGGGTATCGAGCGGCTGGGTAATTGCCTTCTGCTCTTTTATTCATGGCTCCTTTCTCCTGCTTTGTCCTAAACTCTTGTCCTCTTCTCTTTTCTCTCTATTACTTTCTCCTCCCGTGTCCTACACTGTTTCTCACTCTCCTTTTTCATTTTTCCCCTGTGTGTGTGTGTGTGTGTGTGCGTGCGCGTGTGTGCGTGCAGGATTTGATGGATGAGATCTGCCAAGAGCAGTTCATGGAGATGAGCTACCTGAACGGTGGCCAGGAGCCTGGAGCCGGAGCCGGAGCCAGAGGCAGAGGAGGCCCGCCTGTCAGAGGCCGCGGGGGACCTCCTCCTGGAGCACCCAGGTGAGCAGAAGCATCCTACTCACACAGACGCACGCACGCAACGAATCCATGCAATATAATAAAAGGCTCGTCATCACATTTCTCATCGGCGACCCTCCTCTTTTCCAGGGGCAGGGGTATGCCCCCTCGTGGCGGTGCCGTCAGAGGAGCTTTGACCCGAGGTGGCCCACCCAGGGGTGGCCCAGGGAGGGGTGCGCCGGGCAGAGGAGGACCCCCAGCTGCTCCCTCCAGGGGCGCCGCGGCACCCCGGGCCAGGCCCCCCGCCGCCGGACCCCCGCAAAGGATGGCTCCGCCGCCCCCCCATACCCCCGTCGCAGCGGAGTCCTACGACGAATACGTGAGTTCATGACATGCCGGCACATGCGGTGTTGGCAAAGGGCATGACTTTGCAATCAGTCGTTAATATGCATGACTTTTATGCTCTCCAGCTCGCGGAGAATGATTGAATGTTTTTTTTTTATGACTATAAGTGCAGAGTGTGAGGGGGAGAGATTGTTCTGATGCCAGCAATGGAATTTGGGGCGGAGTATGTCTTGCCTTAGCAGGAGTGCAGTACTTTGGGTAAAGTTTGACATTCATGATTCTTGATTTTAAGTCTCTGCCTCTCTCTGTCTCTGTCTCTCTCTCTCTCTCTGTCTCTCTCTCTCTCTCTCTCTCTCTCTCTCGCACAGTCGTATGATGAGAGCTACACAGAGACGGCCTACGACTCATACGACAGCAGCTACTACAGTCAGCCCCAGGCGTAAGTGGAGCATCCATCTCACTTTCAGCTACTTGTCACCAATTTGACACGTAATGGGTTACGTCTTGGGTTAGGGTTAGGGTTAGAATAAATCTTTATAAAAAAAAGAACTACATAACACTTTTGGCAAAAAAAAAGAAAAAAATATATAATTAAAAATATACTGATACACTGTAGAGAGTGCTTTATTCTATCTATTTTGTGTCTGCTGAATTTGAGTAGATTGCTAGTTATTTGTCAGGTCTAAGATGTCTCATGCTATAAAAAGAAGAAGAAAAAAAGAGAGATAAAAAAAACAACAGGCTTTGATCTTGGGATCTAATCGTCATCCCTCAGCAGTTACAGACACGCAGCTAGAGAATGTTTTTAAAGAGTGTCTTACTGTCTTCTTTCTCTTTCATTTCTACCAATCAGAGAACCAGAATACTACGACTATGGTCACGGAGAGACAACGGAATCATACGAATCCTACGGTAAGAATTACTATCCGTGTAAAGCCGGATTCGTACTTGGTTGCACGCTGACGTTGGATGCCAGAGATAGAAATGCCATTAAATGGGAGTCCTTGAAATTAAACGGGTTGAGAATCTCTGCTAGAGCTGTAAATATCTTCTCTTATGGGGGTCCCTGGCATATCTTTTCAAATGGGGGGTTCCGCAGGCTAATTAGTATCAATTTGGGGGTACTTGACATGAAAAAGTTTGGGAACCACTGTCCTATACAGTATGTACTGTGCTGTCGGACATGGTGCGACATGGATCTCATGCATGTGTGTGTGTGTGTGTGTCCTCTCTGTCCTTTGTCTCTGTGTGTCTGTCCCAGGCCAAGACGACTGGAATGGCACCCAGAGACAGGCTCCAGGGAAGGCCCTTCCTCCCCCCAGAGTTGCCAAGACGCCTTACAGGGAGCATCCCTATAGGCAATACTGAACAGGACTCACCTTAACGAGCAAACCCCTGACTACCGCCTGTCTACCCACGGCAGCTCGCGCTTTAAGCAGCCCGACAAAAGTAATTGTCTGTTTTGTCTTTGGTTTGGTCTTTTTTTTATTTTTAATCTTCTTCTTTTTTTCTTTTTTTGACCTACACTGGACTATTTTTTTACGAGAACTGGCCGAATTGGTTTTGGGATCTGAGACCGCACCTCACCCATTTAGATGGGTTTTTAGAGAAGGAAACCGTGCAATGTTTTGAGTTATTTATTTTCTTTACTTTTATTTTGCTGTATTTTCTTTCCCCTCTGAACCCCATTACACCCTGGCTATTTTTTGCATTGTTGACCTTTTTATTTTTTACTCTTTGGGATTACATGGAGTTTCTAGAGGAGTGTTTAGCAGGCTCCTTATCAACGTGTTAGTGTCTAAGGAAACCATTTTAATTGTCTATTATAAAAAGAAATTGTTGAGGGTCAGTTGCAGATTCCCATTTAGGCTACATTTCAAAATTCTGTTTTAATAATAGCCAAATAAAATACCTTTCTAAACTTTCAATTATGTAATTTAGAAAACAAAAACAAAACAATATATATCTATACGTACATATTAAATCAAGTGAAGGAAAAATCAGTGTTAATGGAATTAAGTATGATTCTTTCTTGATTATGCTTCCCATTTGTTTTTAAATAGTTCTAAAAGTTGTCCATTTAGACTTTAGGCAGCAATATTTGTCATTGTACTTAGAGTTTTGAAATATAGCCCTAATAGACTCTGTTGAGATGGACTGTCCTCATATCCTTAATTTGTTTTTTTAAATGTTAAACATTAATTTTAAGCCTCTGAAGACTAAATGTCCTTTTATTGTTAACTTACAAGAACATGGCCAGGAGTTGGCCCCTTTTGTTCTGCTATAAAAAGGTCCAGGTCTTCATTGTGTGATCTGACTATAAACTGCATGCGGATTGGGACAGAAATCTCCACATGGGTCTTCTCTTTCTGTAGAGAAAGGGATCCTGCAGCTTAATCCGAACTATTGTACATATTTTAAAACGTTCCAAACTGTACTTATTCTGCCACTAGTATCTGTACCCTCTCCATAAAATGCATTATGCTACATGTGTAAGCTTGCCTAAATAGGTAACTAAATCTGTCAAAAAAAGATGTTTTGCAGCAGTTTGTCAATAAAGCTTAGTTTGTTTTTTATGAAACTTAACTTGGTTTATTTGTTTCCTGTCCTAGTAAAATGAAATGGCCTTTTTTAAACGACCTTTCGAGCAGTCAGTCATATAGGTGTTTTGCTTTGTTTCCTCATTCAAAACCGCATTTTTTAAATCTAAATGAATGTATTGACGTCTGACGACTTTAACCTTCCTAAATGACTGTCTTGATTGATTATCAAAAGAGCACAACTTATTCTTTTTCTCTCTTTCTATACTTTTTAAAAAGGACCCCGAGGTAAGACCTCTAAATTAACCTGGATAGCTTCCTAATGTGTATAGAGTTCTAAAGCATTGAATGCCTGGGTATGTATCAGACCTTTTTCAATCCTCTTACCTGTGGTCGTAATCGTTAATGAGAATTGCATTGATTAGCACCTGAAAATTAACTGAATTCAAACCACCATTCAGGTCTAGGCTTCATGTCACGGTTGACGCCTACGCGATGGCTACGTTTAGTAAAGAGTAATGGCAGTACAATGGAGAGGATGGTTATAACCTAGAACACTCCTCTGTAAAGGTAACCTAACCCTAAATGTTTAATTTGGTTGTTTATCAATTGACATAAACTTGCTGGTAAATGCGTGCAATTTCTTAAAACATTATTGCAGTCATGGCAAAAAAATGGGGGCGAGGGGAGAAAAAAAAAGAAATCAACTCAAAAGTAAGAAAAATGTAACTTCCAATATTATGTAATAGTGAATTTTATGTACTAAAATAACTCTTGTGTACTAACAAAATATCCCACAATAGTGTTAATGCAACTCTTGCTAAAATGAACCAAGCCGAATCCATCTGTCAATATCTTATGTACAGTTCAGCTGCTGCTACTTTTTTCTTTGCAATGTGTGTGTAAAGGTTGTTATACAGTAAAATAAAATACAAAACGTTTCTACCTATGCCAAGTTATCCAAATGAAAGCTGGAGTTGCATGACTATACCTACTCCTAGACTTTGCATGACTTTTGCAGATAAAGTTTCTCCTAGTGTTTTGAGACGTGGTATTGACTTGATGTTTATCCTTCTCCCAGGCAGCAATATGGGCCACAGAGCACCCCGAGATGGACAGTCCACTGAAGTGAGACCCTCCAAACCTCAGGTAGGTTCAGAACTACAGTACATGTCTTGTATGCTTGTTTTTCCCTGAGGCAGGGAGGTTACAGCAAGTTTTTAGTTAATACATGCCTGACTTTTTCTTTTTTCTTTTGTGAAAAGTGGAATAAAAAATCACAGTATCACAGGATCAGTGCAAACTTGTGCACTTCATCCCGATGATATTCACATCCTTTTAAGGGTTGGTTGATTCCGATGATTAGCCGGCGCCAGGGAGTTTACGTTGCCTTCCTGACAGTGCTAGTGAACTGGTGTGTAGCGGCACTATAGCCTTGAGCGCAAATGCAGATGTCAACATGATCCAGCTGGGAAAAGTGGCTAATGAGGATCCATAGCTCATGCCTCTGACAGGAGAGAACGACTGGCGAGTCTTAAAATGGAACCAGTGAGGGGGCTGGTGGGTTTCTCCTTAAAGGGACAATATCGTGATTTTCAACATAATATACTAGGGCTGGCCAATATATTGATATCATACTGATATTGTGATATGAGAATGAATAGATGTCGTCTGGGAATTTGGATATTGTGATGTCTCTTCCTTAAGCCCCATTTAAATAAATGCTATTATAACATGTTGAATGATTGCGTAAATAGCCGATCTATAAGCTTTTGTAGATCTGCTGGTAGATTTGAGAGAGACAGACAGAGAGACAGACAGACAGAGAGAGTCATAATACGATATCATAACATCGATATCCAAATTATTTTATCCATATGGCCCATCCATATTATCTATAGTATATTTGTTTTTGTCAGCCTTCTGTGTCTCTACAACCCCCCCACGTCCTGCAAAAGCCTACACGGGTTGTATAAGGACGCGCTGTGATTGGCCAGTAGCCACTTTGAGTGGCAGTCGGGGCAAACGCTCTCGCCAGAACATTATTTACAAATTTCTGCCTATTCGACACGGCAACTCGCTCGCTTCAGCTCGCTCGGTGGCGTCTCACACTTGAGACGGCGGGCCTCCGCGGCGGTCTAGTCCATAGAGTAATATATTGGGTCTAGACCACAGTTGTTGTAGGCGAGAGGCCGACAGGCGAGAGGCACTTATACGCGTTGGCCACAGAAGCGTTCTAAGCACAACCCGTGTAAGATTTAGAATGTTGCGTCAAATCCATGAATGTGAATACGATGAACCTTACTTCCTGTTCTTTTGTCGCAACCCTTGGCGACCATGACATTGACCCACTTTGCGGTGTTTACAGCAAACTAGCAATCATGACTTCAGAACATATGAAGAGTTTACTGTAATTGCAACCATAAACCATATGGCCATGAGTCATGACAGGCAGGGTAATACTGGTCCATAAAATGCACCATGGGAAATGCTGCCAACACCGGGAAACACAGAAATGGATATATGGGAATTTTCACAGTCAATATGGATTGTAACTATTCTTGTAGATTATGATGACGTCAACAAATGCTCAAATATACCCAGGTACACGAAAGCCACATTTTATAACAATGCTGATCAGATTCCCCAAGATGTATAGTGTTTGTGCAGGAGGTTATAATGAATACAGTCTGTTTAGTGATAACATTCTGCAGCAGCTAACCCAGTGTATCGTTGTCATGTGTCTGTCTGTGCAGTTATAGGCTGTGTACGGGAGCAGTCCTGTGTGGAGGATAATGGTCAAAGCGAAAACCCCGGGTCTCCCCCGGTGAAAGGAGGTTTTTACCCACAAGGCTCCTGTTTCTGGCGGGCTGGGGAGTCGGGAAAAGCGAGGCCTGCTGCCAGGACAGCGATGGGACACAGATGCTGGGCTGTGGGGAGACGAAGCCAGCCCAGACTCCCTTCGGAAAACAGGACAAAGACTGCAACTGTTAAGGCTTGTCCCTGGGAATCGAGGATGGCCAGAGAGAATTTAATGAACGGCAACAACGGACATCTTCAAACTCTTGATCTTTTCTTTTTCATATGAACAATTTTAACGAATTAGTGAAGACCTCTACAATATTGCATTGCTTCAAATTGCTCTCATGCTTTAGTGCGCCAGAGAAAAATCATAAACACATCTGTGTTTTAAAGCGTTGTATTTTTGTACATTGTACTTGTGTGTAGTTTAGTAACCCATGCGTTTATGTCCATGTGAAATGAGATTGCGCCTGTGTGAGTAAAAGATGCCTGGAGAGAGTGAGAATTTGTATATTGTTATCGTTGGGTTCTCTGCTTTGTTGCATACACGCACGCACGCGCGCACCATGGCGCAGCTAGCCTATGTAGCCCTGAGGACATCTAATGGTAATGTTGAGCCTATTTGCATGTATGCACATGTAGTCTTCCTACGGATCCACAAAGCTCTCGCAACAAATGTTGGGCTGTTCACCCCAGTTCAGCATTCAAATATGGTAATTCGCTGAGACGGAAGCCAAGTGTGCTTGTGTGAGGGAGTGAGAGAAGGTGAAGAAAGACAAATCCTGCCATCTTTCACTCCAATCTGTCCTATTCTACATACCTCTAAGGGCTGGGCGATGTGACTTCAAATCAGTATTATTTCAAACCTTTGCCCTATTTTAAAAAATTACACAATTTGTACTACAATGTAGTACAAAACAGGGTTAAGTGGTAAATCAATTTAGTCGATTATAAAACATCTAATATATAAATATAAATATAAATATCGGTTGTGATATTATTGTTTAATTGCCCTGCCTTCCTCCCTCTCGTCCATCTTATCCCACCTCCCTCCCATGCATCTCTGTCCCAAACTATCTCCCTCAGATTTATCCTATCGCATATTCCACCCATCCTATCTTATCTCTCTCCCATTTGTCCTATTATCCCTCCCATCCCGTCTCCCCTGATGTGATTCACACCCAGCCATTTTTCTCCCATTACCACTGATGACATTATATGGTCGGTCTGTGGGTTTCCGTTACTGTACATTTGGAGGTCAGAACTCTCCTTTCCTGAATTCAAATCAAGTACTTCTGCCCTGATCTCCCTATTATACTTAACCCATTCTGACCTGAGATCAGATTCATACGAGGTTTCCACGGGACACACACTGGTCTGATTAACCCATTCTGACCTGAGATCAGATTCTAAAAATGTCAGTCGTTCTTCGAATTTTTCAAAAATAGCAGACCTACAAGCTCGTATCGCGCCACTCGGTGGCGCGATATGAGCTTGTAGATCTGCTATTTTTCAATAGCTAAAGCATAACATGATGCCAACACCAAAATGGGTGCCCGGTCAGAATGGGTTAACATTAGCCAACTTACAGGCTCCATTTATTTTATTGCCCAAAAATAATGGTAAAGAAAAATGCCTGGGGCATCAAATGGCATCAAGAGATGAAACTTTATTGGGCCATATTCCACATGCGGAGATCATCTTTCAGTCTTTATTTGCCCTGAAAGTCTCAAGTAATGATTTCTTTGTCTACTGGTAATCTAATGAGGGAGATATTATGAATGGCAGAGAGGGGGCCATCTGCTTTGTTTCAATTGATGAACTGTCAACATCATGAGGATGGAGAACGAGGTAAATGGTACTTTTGCTGATCAATAAAGACATTGTTTGAAGATGAGCAAGCTGTGCTTCAGTCGTCTGTGACAGCCCCTCCAGGCTATGCCAAGTCTTTGACATAATTCTGCTCTCTCCGCCCACCCCCGTGCTGTCGTTATTCATGCACAGAATAGTGTAAGTGGGCATCAAGGTGTGGACTGGTGACTGTGAGCGACAGGTTATCGGTTCCTTTCTTTTGTTAGAACATGCATGCGTGTGTGTGTGTGTGTGTGTGTGTGTGTGCGGGTGCGCGTGCGTGCGTGCGAGTGGGAGGATGTGTTAAAACTGCTTCGGAATGTGTGCCCTGCAAGGGAGGTGAAGATCACGTAGGTGGATGTTAGAGTGAGTGTGGGCATCTGGATTGTGTCTTCTGGTTTGAATGTATCCACACACCTATCACATAGCAATGTCACACACACACACACACACACACACACACACACACACACACACACACACACACAATCTTCTAAAAGAAAGGAACCGATAACCTTTGTTTTGGAAAAACATGTGAATGTATTCCTGCGGTTCAAGCCTGTTGCAGAGCCAATCAAACTAAAAGCTACTGTATATGGCAAAATAACCTTCTGGAAACCTGGGAATACAGTTATGCACAGGGCCTATCTGTTTAGTTATAGCCGATCGTTTGGACTTTTGCTGCAGCCATTTCTCCTACAGTATAACTCCACGTAATTCCCTAGCATTTACTTATGATGCATGATGCTCAACTTAACCTTATCACACCATACACAGGTTTACAGGTGCAAAAAAGTGGATGAATTAATTTATCATGCAAGCTCTGTCATTTGCAGTTTTCAGTAAAGAGGAAAATGATAGACAAAGAAAATGAGGAAAACAGGTCAGAACTATTCCTGGTATGAGTTTAACTGGTTAAAACAGCAGCAGACAAAGATGAACTAGATACAGGTGAACTGAATCGACAGACAATCAACCCTGGGATAGGCTAACAGGCAAACAGAACACAGGGTTACACAGGGAGGTGAGACAAAGGCAGCAGACTGGAAAGCACAGAACATTATTACCAGTAAGAAGCCCTGAGGGCGAGAAAATGGCGAGGTCACGTGCACGCATCCACCTGGGTGACGGCAGACTGCTGGGCGAACGCTGGCGCTTTGGCATGGGGGGTCAGATCAACATATGTCTTGAGTGCACAGGGTTTGATGAGGTCAGATCAACTATTTGGAATGTCATAACAGGTCAGCTCCATATATGGAGATCTAAGGTTGACCTCAAGTACACCCAAAAAACCTGAACTTTGAACATTCAGTGGATTTTTTGAGCTGCAATGAAAACTTTGATTTGATTTTCAGGCTGTGACATCACAGTCAACAGGAAAATCAGAGCACTTATTTGAGCCAGAAAACAGCTAGAGCGGGTGCAATTGAGCTCTATACAGGTTTAATGCTTGTTTTTAGTTCAACTAGACCTGTACGTGCCCGTCGGCCACCGGCCTACTTGAGAACGATGCAACCCGTTGTTAGCACCCATAGCACCCATTTTAATGTGCCTTTTGTGCCCATATACTGTATATGGAGATCTCTATCTGTCTGTCTGCCTGTACCTGAAGAGTGCAAACTGACTGTGAAAAGTGTACTGGTTAAGTAATCAATTTGCAGGTGTGGGGTTGCCATGGCAATACATTGGCTGAGGCAGAGGCTGGGAATTGCACAGGTGAGGGGACTTAGTCTGATTAGGCCCACTGGCAGAGCCTGAGCAGAGCCTTTTGTGGTGGTTCTGGAGAACCGTGGGTGAGTGCACTGCACTCCCTGTGGGGGTGTGGAACGCGTGTGTCGAATGTGAAGTCGGTGGGTCAAACGGTTCTCGAGTTACGTGCATTACAACCGTACACACACACACACACACACACACACACACACACGTAGGCACACAGAGACGTGGCGCATTTATAGTAGGATGTTTGTTTTAAAAACGCCATTGACAGCACTCCACTGAAAACCATTGCTGACACGCAACCTCCTTTTTTCATTTATTTATTTAAATAGATGCCAGAGTTGGTGTCCAATTGTTCTCCTAGTTTGTAGATCATGCTTTATTTTAATACTCTGGATAAGAGCATCTGCTAAATACCTAAATGTAGATTCTAAGAGTAATCTTGTCTTCATGGAGCTAATCTACAGCTTGGTGGGTAGAGCATAGCGCTAACATAGTCTTGCTTGGGGTCATGAATCTCCACTGGGACCACACATGCTGCAGTGCAGAGATGGCATGAATAAAAGTGTCTCCCAAATGGCCTGCTTAAAGGACCACTTCACCACTTTTCAACCTATCTTCATATAATAGGTCCTCACTAATAATCAGGATAAAATGGCACGATTTTTCCCTACTCAGTCTGTGTCTCATAGGAGGGCTGTGGGCAGTTTAGAAACCGTCTTCCAGTGACATCATCATTAGGCAGATAATTTTTTAAACAAGATTTTTTCACAAAAATGTTTAGATTTTCATTATCGTGAGAACGATGGCTTCCATTTTCGCATTGCAACTTTCCAGGACTAGAAAGCCTGCAGTTTTTATTAGCTTGTATTCCCCATCAATGATGTCACTGGAAGACGGTTTCTGAACTGCCCACAGCACATTTTTTTCATGATTATTAGTGAGGACCTATATTATGAAGATAGTTTGAAAAGTGGTGAAGCGGTCCTTTAAGGCTGCATAGTTCAAAAGGAGTCAAACTTATTTTGGCTTATGCTTGTCAATAAGAACACAATGACATCATAGCTGAGCATATAGAGACAAACACATTGCCTGTCCCAAGTTTGTTTCTGCAGTTTTTGAACATTTAAGATTTTCAAACATAGCCGAACATCACCACATTGAACATTGTGTTTTTACACTCATGTGATCATGATTTATATTGTTTTATTTCCGCACTTTGCCAGCAATGCACCATTGGTAGCTTAACTAGCTTTGAATTATTGTTTGTTAGGAGGTACAAACCTCTATAATCTCTATTCGAGAGACTGCAAACACAACCAGATGGCAGTTAATTCACGGAGAGAAAACGCACAGATTGTCCACTGTGTCTGTCACCAGGAACTGGTTAAATCAGAGATTTATTCAATTTATGTATTATTATTCAAGGCACATAGGAGGATGGTATACAAATAACAGCAATCTGTGGTAAATTGTGGTGCCTTAATTTCCAGCCCAGTAGGCCTGCCCAATACAGTGGGCAAGGCCTAATGTTCAGAACGGATCCCGCAAGAACATTGTTAATTGTCCTGCTGAAGTGGACATTCTTATTTGTACTTAATTGTTCGGTGTACGTTGGCAGCTTTATTCCAGTAATTGAACTTCATTCCTCGATAGCACGGAGAAATATGTACCGTGTGCCATGTTTGTTGCACCTTCAGATCCCCATCTAGTCTAGTAGCCAGCCCATAGAGCCCCATTGTGAACCCGGACATGTTGAGTACACCAAGGTTTTATGTTAGAAACGTTTAGTATCGGTCCCCAGCATGTAGAAACTGCCGGATGCTAACTTGCATACGTTGAGCAATTTTCATAATTGGCATAATATGTGACCATGAAAACCCCCTAGTTTTACACATCACATGCTAGATAAAGCATGATGAAATTTTGAATATTTGACCTTCTATAGGTTGTTAATGGTATGGTCACATATTATGCCAATTATGAAAATTGCTCAACATATGCAAGTTAGCATGCTGGGGACCCATACTAAACATTTCTAACATAAAACGTTGGTGTGCTCAACATGTCCGGGTTCACTTTTTGGCTACTAGGCTAATCTCCCGATGAGTCGCTGAACTTGAAAAGTGAGATATATATTTCTTTAATTATCCCCATCAATCACAGACTTGTCCCCAGCAAATCTAAAAGTATGCGTCTCAACTCCCCCCCCCCCCCCCCCCCCAGTACTCTCCCATCACTCACTGACACTGACTGCCACACAGATAGAAATGCGCTGCCACTGGGATGGACCTGGGGCTATGCAAACAGAACATGTCACACTCGACTGTCCTAAAGGTTCTCCAGGCTGTGGTTTATTTCAAAGAGCCCAGCAAGCCAGTCTTTGACTAAACATGAGCCCATCCCTGGAACTACACTCACACACAGAAACAAAAGAACCTATACATCACTGTCTCTACAAAACACAAGGGGAAATGACTACTTTCTTTCCTCAATGGAGCCATTGTTGCCTGTCACCATCTTAATTATCTGCCACTGTCAAATAGGAATCCTGCCTGGGCGACTAGCGTGTTTTGTGATTTGTTCAACACTATGAAGAGTGTTTGGAGGCCATTGTTTTTCTAACATGATTGATGATAGATGGCCTTATGAGATGTTGACGTATGGCCGACGCCCAACGGAGCAACACCCAATGAACAACAGGAGGAGACCGAGTATTGAAGGAACTCCGAATTACGTCAAACATTCAATAGCCACAGCTGGTGTGACTTCAGTCACTTCATTATTTACTTTTATTACTTTTTTGTGGAATGCTGCATGGGCGACTAGCATGTTTTGTGATTCTTATCACTATGAAGAGTATTTTGAGGCCATTGTGTTTCTGACGTGATTTACAGATATGATTATGAGACGTTGACGTAAGGCCGACGCCCGGCAGAGAAACACCCAAACAGCTGAACAGGACACATTCAATAACCATAGCTGGCGTGACTTAATCATTGTTTTTATGTTAAATGTTGTGACTAATGAACCTGTTTCCCAAGCTGTATACAGGTAACTAACCACGTTGCCATGCAACAGCAGTGCCATTTCAATTTTCCCACAGTCACAGTGCTCATATAGCCAAGAATAAACTATAAACGTGTGACCAAAAAAGAAAATTCTCGTTAGGTTGGTTGGTCTTGTCAAAGTTTCCCCATCCATAGGAGAGAACTTTGAAGAGAGCCCACATTAGAATGCTGTCCTATTTGAAGGTGCCCCCCCTCCCGCTCCCGTGTAGAGTAACGTTACTGTGGAACACGGACCGGGCCTCAGCGCCGCTGGCAGCCTCTACGGGTGCTGGAGGAGACAAACTAGGTCAGCTATATAAAGTTGATGAATCTTAGTTCAAAATGGTTGCCATGGAGGACTTCATCGATGCCGCACTGCAACATGGGAGTGTGTGTGTGCGTGCGTGCATGTGTTGTGCACGGAAGCCAGGCAGAGGGGAAGCACAGCTTGGGTTGTTTATTAATGAAAGATGGAGAAAGGCGAGCTGAGAACTCAGAGTGCCTGTGCATGTGTCTATATATCTGTGTGCGTGCGTGCATGCGCAAGTGTGTGTGTGTGTGTGTGTGTGTGTGTGTGTGTGTGAGAGAGAGAGAAAAATGGAAAGAAAGAGTGAGAGAAGGCACAAAGAAGACCAAAAGTCTCTCTGTGAGTGTGCGGGGGAGGATATTGCTAGAGAATGTCATACCCGTCGTGTTTCCTAAATAACATTTATCAAATCGCACAATCACATTTAAAGAGCAACGTCTTTTAGTGTGTAGTTTTGTGATCCGACAGCTCCCGACAGGCAGACCTTTCACTACCGTGTGTGTGTGTGTGTGTGTGTGTGTGTGTGTGTGTGTGTGCATGTGTATGTGTATACATGCATGCATGCGTGCGTGAGTGCATGCGCACGCTCGCGCGTATGTGTGTGCGTGCGTGCGTGCGTGCATACATGCATGCGTGAGTGCATGCGTGTGTTCTCATATCCCAAAGTTGCACACATGGATCAATAGACTCCAGCCCACTGCAGACAGCTCAGGTACATATAGAGCTCATTTACACCTTGCGTTAGAGGATACTGTCCGTGTTCTTCCTCCGCAGAAATTCATCATTGTCAAAACATGGTCAGAGTAAATAATATGCAGCACTTTTTGATGGCAAAAAGGCAAATATTGCACTGCATTGAAGTAGATAGTATAGTAGGGCCTATAGTACATATACTTCTATGATGTCTGTTGTGGAAATTCCACTGCACACTTCTATTTGTCACCGACACTGAAGTGGCATAATTATGGCACTATAGTGTCTGCTATTTACAGGTGAGATTGTGACGTGCAGAATGCAGACCCTAGTAAATTAGTTAGTTTGTAGCCTTTACTAGCCTATCATGAAAAATAATTTAGTAGTTAGTAGTATCATGTACGTATCATGGTCAGACAGTATCATCCCTGAGTTCTGGTTATCCATGGGAGGAGAAAGTGGTGCTGTCACTCTGGATTAGTGATTGATAGGGTTTCAAATGGGTTAATTACACAGCCGCACATGCACAGGCCATATCAATAATTTTAAGCCTAGAATTAAGCCATCCAGGACTGATTAATCATGACCATAAAACCTTTGATTACAAAACCTTTGATTGTATGTGAACAAATGAAAATTTAAACCGCTAAACAAATGGTATAAATGTAGTAGGCCCTATATCATATACCGGTAATTAAATCCACAGAATCAAAGGTTTAATGGTCAAGATTCACCAGGATCCTGGATGGCTTGATTCTATAGGCTTAAAATAATACATAATACATATTTTTGTAAATCTTTAGTGGAACCATAAAACCATGCCCATGCACTGACATTAGATTATAAAAAAGACTGTGGGGCGAAATCATTAACAGAGGAGGAGAGATTAATCACGTTTTGTCCGTGCAATTTGATCTCCGTTCGGAGTATGCATGCATGCATGCATGCAGGGCCATCAGGCTGATGTCTGCTGTCTCTCTGCATCTCAACACCCACAGCCCCACCTGCTGCCAGCTCTTATCTGGTGTTTTACAGAGAGAGACACTTTACAAATACAAAGAGAAAAAAGGCACTGCCGTAGCAGGGAGATTTACAGACAATGCACAATAATCCTCAAGAGATGACATAATGCTGACTTTCTGCAATAAATCTGTCCTGTCACTTTCTTTAAATCGTCAAGCCGGAACTTATTTGAACATGGCTTTAACTCATCTTTATGGCAGAGTATGTTCATGCAATAATAACCTGAACAGCTGCAGTGGTTGGAGGTGGTCTCCATACTTCCACTGAGAAAAGTATAGACCCATGGGTGTCAGGTGTAGAACACCCCCGCTGGTTGACAAATAGCACTGCCTGAAACTACTCATACGCACGTCTCCGCTGACCTATAGCCTCTAGTCAGCCTTGTTCACCACTGTCCACAAAGCCCCTGACCAAGCGGTAGAAATGTGGTCTGATGCAAGAGACCTGGGTTCAAACGGGGCAGGACATACTTTTTTTTAATTATTATTATTATTATTATACACCTACAGGCATGATCACCTTCAAGTTCGTGTAGGGTTTTGCCTTGTCCTTAGATATTGATCTAGGACAAGCCACATGAATAATAAATAGCCTTGGCCAGGGCCATATTTTACCATTTGGGGTTAGGACACCCTCTAAATAAATTCTGACCAAAGTCTGGCGGTGATGGGGGACAAAAAGAGTCTAGATCGGGATCATTATTTTGTCAGTGTGCGGAGTGAAGAGAACACGTGTGAAGGCAACACTAGGCAGAGCTGATTCTAATGAGGAATGTATTAAGCAAACATGCAGTTGCAGGGATATGGTTTACACGGATTAAGTTAAGGAACAAATCTGGCATGGGATCCAGAGTCAGACACACAAAACATTAGGAACAGAAGGCTAGAGACAAAATTGGACACACCCAATTATGAACTGGCAGATGTCCTAATTTATGTCCAAGAGAACATCCATGACGCATAGCAACTCACAATATGCCACAAAGAATGCTCTGTCCTTGAGGTCTGTATGTATTGTTCCTAGTCTTGCATGGCCAGACCCAAATGTCTTACATTTTCCGCAATCCGAACGTTCTTTCCATTATAGCTTTTGTGACACAATATCTGAATGAAATATCACAGACCATTGTTGACATAGTACACCGTGATGTAATCAGCAAGAGTTGTGTAATCATCAGCCATGTCTTTAATGGATAGCCACTGTCACCCAACAGCGACTTCTCCAAGGGGTATACATGGGTAACAAGACAACTCACCCCGTTTCTGTTTTCCTCCCAGAATTTTCCCCAGTGAGGGGTGGGAGAGGCTGGACGACTATACACTTTCATGATTTGGTGCCTATGATAACTATTGTCTGCTTTTTAATACACCGGTATGTACTGTATGGATGTATTTCCTGAATGGGAGTCTATCTAAATTCGAAAGCCACTTGTCATTATGATTCATTGTCCTTGTCATATCTTTGTATATTCAATCTTTTTATTTATAATAGTGTTGTGCTTGAGCTGCTTTTCTTTTCTTTATTTTCTTTTGTTGTTTGTTCTTGTTGTGTAATGTCTGTTTGTCTTTAAAAAACCAATATACTTTATAAAAAAAAACTTATAAACTTTCATGGCAGCAGACAGCCTAAGTACAAATATAATTTATGAAAAGCTACTACAGTGAAGTCGGTTCACAGAAGTTGTTGTAGGATATGTGGGGATTATCTGACGAGGTACCATTTGAGTGGGCAAAACCTTACATATACTAAATAATACTAAATTGTTTATAGGGTCAATATAAGTAAAATAATATAGCCTTTCCACAGGAGTATCTTTTTATATTTTTCCAAAAAGAATACAAACAGCCAGCCAATAGCATATTACAAAGTTATCGAGGAATGACAGTCGGACAGTATATAGGACTTGATTCAGGATTATTTGCAAATAAAATGTGTAACTTTATATGCTGCATTGCAAGTCACCTGGATGTTGATGGAATGGGTTCCCCTATAGTTCACACATACTGCACATCAGAGCGTTCCCTGATGGCGCACGGAGTTGCACGTGCTTGCAATCTATTGCACCCAGGGAACACCAATTTCACAGGTAGGTGTCATTGGGAATGCCATGAAAAGTGGCATGACGTTCTAAGCTTGATGTAACTGCACGCATTTCCATCCCTCCGGAAACTCAGGGGACGTAATGCTGGAATGACCCACTTGCAAGGAAATGCATCACAGAAGACTTGAAAGCAATGAGTGGTGCATAGGGACAGCTGGCATTAGTGTCCAAAACATTCTGACAGGGTATTACAGATGTCTGTTAAAGCCTGGCAGGAAAAGCAAGTTTACATTTTCGCTTAGGGACAGGTATATATAGCAGATTTACATTCAAGCCTTTAGCAAACACTCTTTTCCAGAGTAACTTACAAGGGTGAATTCTGAGTAAATGGCTGTTGAACACTAATCAACAAACAGCGTAAACAAATAGTCACATAAGAAGAGACCATTGTAGCGCTTCAAAGAAACTAGGACATTTACATAAAATATGCCCTGGGAAATATGTACACATAATTGCAATTTTGTCAAAAACGGTAAACATCAAACCTAGCTAACTAAGTTACACTTCTGCCAATACACTAAACATTCTGATAGTCCAGAGTGAAAGTGCTCATTGCCAATCATTGTCGTATAAAAATTCACCTCACTTCTTTAAACGATTTTGTCTTGATAAATTGAATACACAGGACCACAATGGAAACAGGGCTATTTGTGTAATCTTAATTATTGTATAACTGTACCTCTGCAAACTGTTAAGGTTTTCAATCAAGCAATATTTGTCACAAACACTGGTGAGATAAGTAATCACTCTTGGTACTATTTGATGTCTGCAGCATTGTACATACTGTACGAGGTGTACAAGTCTCGGTGTCTCTCTTTATGCTTTATATCTTGACCTTGGTTGCACAGTAGCCTCGGAAGAACAGAATGTTCCGCCACAATGTGCAGACAATAAAGGAGAACTAACTAGACAAAGGCCTGTATCTATCTTCTTCTGCACAGGTACTTTGAGGTGGGGCATGGAAACAAACAGAATGGTTAAAGGCTCTTTGTTCTTTGAGCCTGTCACGCCATGCAGTGGTGGTGAAATATTGATGGACACTTAACTCCCTTGGAATGTGGTGTGAGACCACATTCCAAGGCAGGTAGGCAGGCAGGTAGGCATGCATGCAGGTGTCCATCAACATGTCATTTCACCATCCCATTATAAATTCATTCACGAGTACGTTATAGAGCACCAAAGTCTGGCGTCAATATCGGTAGAGGGCACACATCCTTTTATTTGCATTATAATCCCCATAGGGGGATTTTAGATTGCCTCATATAAGAACTGTCATCCCGGGCCGTTTCACTCATATGGATATGAAGAATCAACTGAAAACTCTATTGTTACTGCTACTGAATTAGTTACATTTTCGCTAGAAACAGACTGTATCATATATGAGTGACTGACTGTCGCAAACGATACAGAGGCACCTCAATCCTGACAATAACGCAGAGACAGCTTGTTTATATTTGGACCACAATGTTTATAATATAAACATTATGAAACGTTTTTAAGATGACCCCATGTTATTCTCCATAGAGAAATTACTCCCGTGAACCAGGGGAATCGAGGGGATGAGCGAGTGACGTCAGGACTTCGGCGCTCTATTGCATACACTTAACACATTGGCCTCAAGCCTTGTAACTATAAAAATCACACCATCACATAGTAATAATTTCTCTTCACTCTTCTCCTCCAAAGGTAAACCAACCTGACAACAAGGGCATCTCGTGAATGAAATAACGAATGCACCGTTTGGTGCATTCCCTGTGCCAAGAAAACCTCATCCTTAATTAAAACAAGGAGCATGCACCTGGTTAATCTCACACAGAGCACTAATATTGTAGGACCACCGCACCTGGTCACAATAAAATATAACAGTACATGCCATCTATCACAAAACTATAGGTAGAAGAGCAGGCGGCGATTGATTCCTTACATGCAACCCGTGAAATCGATGCAGTACGTCCCGTCCCCCCGGTAATGATAGAGAATCTCGTAACAAGCAATTACCTCCTCTTCATTTTTAACATGTCGGTAGCTGTGTATGGCCGTCCTTGACCTGTCACATCACATGAATGACCCAAGATGCTTAAGGTATGTCTTTTTGTTTTTCCTATGAGGCATCACTAGGCGGCCAATATGACATACAGGGTGTGGTCTGCATCATGCAGAATCATGCAGACACACGTATCTGATACAACCAGGCATTACTACTACCATGTGTACTACCATAGCCTTGGCCAGCGTCTTGTCCAAAGTTTTGGAAAGAATCATTCTCAGTAGACTTGAGAAATACATCGTGTCTACAGACAACCAATTTGGCTTTAAGCGCAAGCATGGCACAGACATGTGTATTTTTGCGCTCAAAGAAATTTTAGATAAATATAATGGACACAATTCTACCATGTTTATGTGTTTTATTGATGCTTCGAGAGCCTTTGATCGCATCAATCATGAGAAACTTTTTTATAAATTATCGCAAAGAGGGGTCCCTAACTTCCTAGTCAGAATCCTAGTGTTCTGGTATGCTCACCAGACGATGAGTGTAAAATGGGGGAGGTCAACCTCTGCTCCTTTTGGGGTAAACAATGGCGTCAGGCAGGGTGGGATTTTATCGCCCTTTCTTTTTAATGTCTACATGGATGATTTATCTACAGAATTAAATGCTTGTGGTACAGGGTGTAGGGTTGGAAACCTGCTAGTTAATCACCTGATGTACGCAGATGATTTGGTCATCTTTAGTCCTTATAGTGCTGGCCTTCAACAGCTGCTGAGTGCATGCTCACAGTACGGGGCTGACTTTGACATTAAATATAATGCAAAAAAGAGCAAGATTATGATTGTCCGTAGCAGGGAAGACAGACATTTAACCTTTCCTGATTTTTATCTCTCTGGCTCTATCCTTAGTGTCTGCAGTGAGATTAAATATTTGGGACACATCATCTCGAATGACCTCTCTGATGACAAGGATATATTTAGACAGCGTCGGATGTTGTATGCGCAAGGAAACATGCTGTGTAGAAAATTTAGCATGTGCTCAGTACCAGTGAAGATCTCACTTTTTAAATCCTTTTGTACACCCCTGTACACCGCCCACCTGTGGTGCCGCTACAAGCAGGCCAGTATCAGACGATTGACAGTGGCATACAATGACTGTATGAGGCTGCTTCTGAGAGCTCCAAGAAGCTCCAGTGCAAGTCAAATGTTTGTCAGTGTTGGGGTTCCCACCTGCTCTGCTGTGCTACGCAATCTGATGTATAAATTCATGTGTAGGGTATCTGAGTCAGTAAATGACATCATTAATGTCATCACTAACATGGTACGTAGTTCTGTCAGGTTCTCCTCCAGACTGTGGAACCATTGGCGAACTTGTCTGTATGTTCGAAACTGAATATGGTGGAACTCTTTTTATTGTATATTTCTTTCTATAGTATTATTCTTTTTATCTATTGTGTTGTACTGTGATATGGATTCCCCTGAGTCTGCAATAAAGAATCAATCAATCAATCATACAGTAACACCAGTGAGACGCCTTAAGTTAAAGGCGAGAAGCGACCGCAGGGCTGAGACACCGGAATAATGTCACTTTATTATGTCAGCACTACAGCGGAGCGGACAGACGGCGGAATCTCTACCGAAGTCCTGATGTCACTCGCTCATCCCCTGGTCCTCCAGGGCCGTAGAAGTTTCATTTAAAATTGTCTCATATAAGCATTGTGGTCCAAAAATAAATAAACTGTCTCAACGACAGCGATATTAAATGTCTCGAAACATTTAACAAATATCGGCCGTGCGTGCGCTGCTCGTGCGTGTGTGTGTGTAATGGCGTGTCGCCCATGTGTGTGTTTAAACCATTTCCTCGTTTAATGCGGGGTCGCTTAGCGCTCTGCTGTTACTCCGGAGCTGAGTAGCTGACACTTCCTGGAGTGAAGAGCGGAAGCATTACATGAAACGTGACAGGCTTGGTTGGCCAATAGAAAGCTATGTAACTGCAGGCAAATCGAGTGTGACAGGCGAAGTGTGACAGGCTCGAGCGTTACAGGCTTCCTGCACGTTTGTTTGCGACCTGTGGTCGCAATCATTTCAGTTCAGTTTATTTTGGTCATAGAATGGACATTGAATGCATCAATTTCATTTCATTTGATCACCATCTGATAAATAACTTTGCACTAAGACCAAAAAAGGTGTAGGCTGAAGCCATTGGCTTATTTTTCCTATCCTCATGAGAGCAGAACCAATTTATTCGTCATCGTCCGTTTTCATAAAAACACAAAGAACGTCCCTTTGGCTCAGCCTCTGTAGCTGAGCTCATTTGGAAAATGAGCAACATGACTCCAAAACTATTTTCCAGATATTTTAATATAAATGCGTTGATCATGGTTGCCCCCCCCCAGGGGTCTATTGTTGGTTAAATCCTTCCTTTCCCCTCTAGTCTAGACCAAATCGCTTTGCTAAATATAGCCGAAGACGCATTGTGAGGCTTAAGATCGGCTGTTTTCACAGAATATTCAATATTCAATATTCAGAATTGGGATGCCAGGGCGCATGTGTCTAAAAGTTGGAAGCAATGCAGTTGTTGGAGATGTAATGAGAGAACCCCTCGGACCTGACAAATCAAAGCGCTACAAAGCCGGCTTGGGGAGCTAATCCTCCCTCCTCCCCGCTTTGATCAGTCGAGGTTCCGTAATTAAACCTTCAACGTTGACCCCTTCCAACTGGTTCAGATGTGCCTGTACATACAGCTGAGGGGACGCGTGCTCTGGTAGGGGGGGCTGCCGCATGGCTCGCAGGGATGGAGGCGCGTGCTCATCGGAGCACGCGGCAATGAGAGCTGGCAGGAGCAGTGGGTATTAGCTTTGATGATGCGCCGCATAACATTGAGGGAAGAGTGTGCGATTAAAGTCGGGGATGCTGGGGATTATGGGGCTTTTGTGAAGAGCCAGACACAGGTTTAGGTGGCAGGCTGTCATATTCTAATTCTATATAGATACTGGCTCGCAGGGACGAAACTGTAACCACACAGGCTCCACACACCAACTAGTGAGAGCGAGAGCTCAGTGCGAACACTCACAGACCACATACAGCAAAACGTAGCGTAGCATTGCACACACACACACACACACACACACACACACACACACACACACCTGCAGTCTCCCGTTTCATCGTGGACTCTCTCTCTCTCTCCAGACCTCTCTCTCTCCCTCGTTAGCTGTGCCTGGGCGTCTCACCTCTCATTAGCTTCTCCTCCGCTGACTGGAGGCACCTGTCCTCTGGTCCCAGTGTGGACATCTCAGCTCCTGTGTAAATCAATTTCCATGTTAAATAGCTAGCTACTGCAGGGTGGGAGATGGGGGGGGGCGGTGATGTTGGTGGTGGGCTGCATGGGGCAGTGGGGGCTAAGTTGCCGACATAGAGAGAGAGAGAGAGAGAGAGAGAGAGAGAGAGGTTGAGACACTATCACAGCTTTTCCCCCGCCCCAGGGTGATCTTTACAGTCAGCCTTCCTCTCTCTTATTCTATCGTTCTATCTCCGACTCTCACTCGTAGACTACCACCCCCCCTCCCCTACCCCCTCCTTCTCTCTCCCGCTCTGGCCTTTTATCACTCTGTTCTTGCCCTTTGGCTCTTCCCTTTCATTGTATTTTTCTCCCTGTCGTCCACCTCTTTCTCTTTCTGTCTCACTTCCATTCTCCCAAGCAGCGCGGCGGCCCAGGGCATGTTCTCTTTTCAGACGGGAGCTAAAAACAGTTGTGACATGGCGGTGTGTGTGTGTGTGCGTGCATGCATGAGTGCATGCGCGCGTGTCTATGAACGATTGAACCTGTGTGTATACTGCGAATCTTTGTTTGTATTGTGTTGTGTGTGCATGCATACTAGCATGTCTGTGTGAGTGTGAGTGTGTGTGTGCACGTGTGCGCGCGCTAGACCATTAAATGGTGTTTCGTTCACTCAGTCATGGTGAAACACACTTTGGCTAGACCTAAGTGCGTGCGTGCGTGCGTGCGTGTGTGTCTCAGCAGTGTTTCTCACATGCTAATTACTAGGTGTCTCCATGGAGCCAAGGTCACCATAGTCTTGTGTGTAAACATAACTGGAACTTACATCCCAGTAAGGAAGCTACTATTTCCATTGACAAAAATATATTTCACATTTTATTATTTTATTTCCTTTTCTGCTCAGCAGAACGCTATAATATATGCTTAGATGATTTTTATTTATATTATAGGATACATTTGCGCAACTGTAAAGACAAAACCGAAGTGGGGAGGAGTGATGGAATCATTATTTTGTAAACTGCGAGAGGCAACAGTCTGGCAACACGAGACTAAGGTCACCATGACTGAGTGAACGAAACACCATTTAATGGTCTAACGTAGGTCTAGCCAAAGTGTGTTTCTGTGTGTGTGTGTGTGTGTGTGTGTGTGTGTGTGTGTGTGTGTGTGTGTGCGTGCGCGCATGCGTGCGTGCGTGCGCCGCTGTTCTCTATCTTTTGATGTGCCGAACTGAATACTCTATCTGATGAGATTAAAGATGAATTGCTCCCTCCTAATCACCATATAGAGGAAATTAGCTTGATTATATACGGATAAACTGTTCACCTCTCCTGTGATCAGATTATGAATAAGCTCTAGTATTACCTTCCACTGGATTTGACTGAATGTGTGAGCACCCACCCACCCTCAGAGACAATGCATATTGTAAAGAACATACTCACATGTACTCACACGCACGCACACACGCACAATCAAATGTTCACAAGTTTTGCATGATACTAGGAATTAGAGACGCCCGTGAGGATCATCACCATCATTTCATTTAATTTACTATGTATTTTTCTAAATTTAGAATAGCCAATTATAATTTTCTCTACCGCTCCTGCTCTCCAAATTCAGTCATTATATACCAATTAATTCTCCACACACATTTCATTGTGTCACCTGCAGCTATTCTATACCCTCACCGCCCGCCAGTGAGGGGCCCCCACCGGGAGGACGCGTTACTCCTCCTGTTCAACAGCCCCAGCTGACAGGCACTGCCCCTGTGGACCAAACCGCATGCACCATACGGTGATGTTCCAACCCCTAGAACAGTGCTTCTCAACCTTGTTCATATCAAGGCCCATCATTTATTCTGCATTTGATAGCTGGGGACCACCTAGAACCCCCTCAAGGACCACTGTTGGTCCCCGGAGCCCTGATTGAAAACCACTGCCCTATAGAAACTATAGGGTTTGAATTATCTTGCGGCGCATCCAGGGCTTAGACTCTGCCAGTACTGAACAGGCAGTGGTGTGAAGTAACTAAGTAAGTACATTTACTCAAGTACTGTAATAAATTGCATTTTTAATGAATTGCATTTTTATAGCGCTTTCCCAAGTGCTCAAAGCGCTTTACAATGGTTCATTCATTCATAGCGTCCTCACTTCCCACATTCACACACACCGATAGTGGCGAGCTCACACCGACTGACTCATTGGAGGCAACGTAGGGTTCAGTGTCTTGCCCAAGGACACTTCGACATGTGGACAGGAGGAGGAGCCGAGAATCGAACCGCCGACCCAGGGATCATTGGACGACCTGCTCTACCTCCTGAGCCACAGCCGCCTCCAAAGTATACATAAGTATAATTTGAAGGTGGGAGTATATACAGTTTTCAGTACTTGTACTTCTACTCCACTGCATGCTGTACAACCTCAGAGGCAAATATTGTACTTTTACTGCACTACAATGTTTTGAAAACTTTAGTTACTATAGTTTCTTTGTTGATTTTGATTATTATTAGGCTACCAAACATACGCTAACCACTTCAGCTCTACTGTATATACACTTTATGAATTTGAAAACTTACTGAAATGGGACATAATGAGTCGTTTCTACTTTTGGTATACTTTAAGTACATTTTAATACCAATACTTTATATACCAATTTTTTATTCTGGACTTTTACTTGTAACTGAGTTACAACTACATTGAAGTATGGACACTTTTAGTACAACATTTGAGTTTCTTTTCCACCACTGCACCCGAGTGTCATTTAATTTAATTGTGTACAGTCTGTTCATTAACTTTCATTGGAAGAATATATTCTAACTCACTCCGGCTGAAATGAACTGGGGAGGGAATCCCTCACGCTCACACAGATAATAGCTTTTGCTTTTCATCTACACTTGATTAATATCCCCTCGAACGAACACACGAACACACACACACACACACACACACACACAGAGAGAGAGAGAGAGAGAGAGAGAGAGAGATAGCGTGTGAATATTAACAATAACCTAATTTGAATGAGCTTTTTAATCTGAAAGCTGATCTCAAGTTGGATCAAATTGGCGTTTCACTCACATTAGTCATCGCTTAAAGAGACGGCATTATAATTAGATCACACGGTTTCGGCACCGTGGACATTGTACACAGTAAATTCGTTAGTGTTAATTGAACTCTGATTATGAAAATTTAACACTGAGGATATGACAAGGAAGGAAGGAAATGAAACACTATACAGACAAACACTATACGAAGACCACAGCCTGCTTTTTTGGAATCAGAGTCCTAAGCAGTATGAGTCATACAGCTTGAGGTACGCGCGCGCGCACACACACACACACACACACACACACACACACACACACACACACACACACACACACACACACACACACACACACACACACACACACACACACACACACACACACACACACACACACACACACACACACACACACACACACACAGACGTGGCCGTAGACCCAAAACAAGTGGTACCCACTTCATGTATACTGTAAACACTGGGCAGAGACAGTCTGTTGGTCTTATCTCAGTCCTGTCAGGCATAGTACAGTCACATCTGTTCGCCTTATACCCTTCAAGTCATGGGGACAGCGTTGGCAAAGCTACCAGCTGTTGGCCACAAAGTGAGAGAGTGAGCAACGTGCTGTGTGCATGTGTGCGTGCTCGCTCGTGCGTGCGTGTCTGCAACTGTGCATGTACAGTTTATGCGACGAGTGTACGTGCGTGCATACGGCTGTGTATTAGCTATTCCCTGTGTGTGTTTGTCTGTCTGTGTGTGTGTGTGTGTGTGTGTGTGTGTGTCCCCGCGTGCACTGCGCATTACTTACATGTGTGTTCACGTGTGCACGTGGAGGGCTCGTATAAGCCACAGCTCCTGTCACGGGGGACATCATTAAGCATCGCTCTGCCAGAAACAAGGATAAAAAGATGGAGGAAGAAGGAAATTAGAACATGATCTCAGCTGCTGCCTTAATCCAATATCCATCAACCGTCTCTATACCATTATGTGTTGCTTCTGTGCATTGACTTGTGTGTGCGTTCCTCACATATTATACGGATGCAGCGGGGAGTCACAATACAATAAGGCATAATGTGTTTACTCCACGACCGCATGGGCATCGGTTGATATCGATATTGGAAATTAGGAGTTGGACAATATCGGGATGTCAGATATTGGCAAAAAAAAAAAGTCAATATGAGACATCCCTATTCCAGTGTGCATGCAATGTGTATCGGGATGTTTATGCATGTGTACGCAGTGAGTTTCTTTGTGAATATATACACATACTGTATATTCCGTATGCTTTGTGCCGTGTGTACACGCATCGACCCTCATTTATCAAACTCGCTCCGATCAAAATAAATGGGCGTACGCCGCACGGTCACGCTCAAGGCAATCTATCGCGTTTTCATGAGTGTAGCCTACGATCGAGTCGCACGTCAGGCCTCAGCTCGTGCATGCAAATGCTTTTCACCCGTGATGAAAAACATATAATAACCTCATGCATCCATCGCCTCCCATTGATCCACGCTCCCACTAGCCCTGGTATTACCGTGGCAACAGATTACAAGTTTCCCCCACCATGTTCCTACAGCAGCTACACCCCTTAATCTTCCCTCCATCTCGCTGATAGAAAGAGAAAGCGAGAGAAAGGAACGGCCACTCCAACTTTATCAGGGGGCCTCGCCGGGCATGTATTTCATCTCAGGAGAGAAAAGGGCTTGATTTGTACTTTGCAAACGGAAAATCTATAATCTATAAGCTCACAATGCAAGCGCGTGCATCCGCGCGACACGTTGTGTGAGCTTGTAGATCGGCTGTTCTCCGCCTGTACGACGGAGCATGAATCAGGCAAATAGGTGGGGGACAGACAGGAGGAGGAAGGATGGAGGTATGGCAACACATTAGTTAGTCTCCAGGTGTGGTGTGGTGGAGATTGGCAACATCACTTCACCCATTTGGGGCGGGAACGCCTTTGTGGTTCTACTTTAGCTATTGAAAAATAGCAGATCTACAAGCTCATAGCGCGGCACCGAGTGCCGCGTTACGAGCTTGTAGGTCTGCTATTTTTGAAAAATCGTGAAAATATATATTCTTTCAGAGCGAATGTTTTTAACTCAAATCTATATGCTTCTGGGAGGTCCCTGGAACTACATATTTACAGATGGGGGTCGGCGGCCAAATACATATATTTTTGGGAGTCCTTGACATGAAATTGTTTGAGAACGACTGATATAGAAACACAGATTTTTCAGAAAACTGTCATGACTTAGAAGACATTTGTAGAATCGAGCTCAGGTCTACACCTGACCGAGCCAGGTACTTCAACTTGATTATGCGTGATTGCTTTCAGACTTGCAGACAGACAGACTCCTTACCAGCCATGATTGATTTACTTCAGACCTACATAAGTAACATTTGTTCACGAACATGAAAGATATAGTATTGAATTATTGCCCAGATACGACACGTACTTAATGTTATTTGACAAAGCCTTTCAAATGTGTTCCCACATAGACTTATATAGACATTCACTCACATAGGAGAGCTCATGGGGAGAACATGCATGTGCTATTTTTCACCGGTGGCCTGATTCACATGCATTAAAGCGTTCCAATATTCATGCTGCTCATATAAAAACACATTACACCAACAATGGCTTCTCTCGCAGTGAAAACATAGTCTGTCACTTGTCTGTCACTGCAGGCTGTATAGTTATGTCTTTCACACTAACCAAATTCCACAGTACACACATGTGTTTTTTGGCACCTTGCTAAACACAACTTTGAGAGTGAGTCATGAGTGTGTCATTGACAATCGTGCCAAAATTACCCAGGCGTCTGCTCATTATATTTATTATTTCTCTGTCATTCTCCGCAGCTGAAACACTCATCCATGCTTTTTATCACATCCCGTCTTGATTATTGCAACAGTATCCTCTAAGGCACCACCTCCAAAGTCCTCGATAAACTTCAATATGTCCAGAACTCAGCTGCCCGTCTGTTCACCAGTACCCGTTCCAGAGATCATTATTATACCAGTCCTCCGTGACCTTCACTGGCTCCCGGTCAAACAAAGAATCCATTGCAAAAGGCTCCTGGACCACCTACAAAGCACTAAACAACCTGGCTCCCCCATTTACCGATCTGTGACCTTCTCAAACGTCATGTCCCCTCCCTCTCCCTCAGGTCTGGTGATGCAAAACGTCTTGACGACCCCAAGACCAAACTCTGTACATGGGGCGACAGAGCTTTTGCCTTTGCTGCCCCGGCCCTGTGGAATGCACTCCCTGAAACGCTCAGAGATGCCTCCACCCTCCAAAACCTCCTCAAAACCCACCTCTTCAATATTGCTTTCTGCTTTCGCTATATAAGCTTGAGATATTATTATTATTATTATTATTAATATTAATTTATTTGTATTATTATTATCATTATCGCGTTACCAAATGGACCCTTATAGATCTTTAACACTTGAAACAAAGTTAAATTATTGTTAAACATCTGCATTACTAAATTCACAAGAAGTCTGCACAATTAGAGAATATAGAGAATTTCATCAGCATTTCCCCGTTACCAACATCAATACAGTATACAGAATTGTGGACAAAATCTCATCCAACTATAACAAAGTATTCATTGGTTTTGGTTCTGTGAGGCTAAATCTCAAATGGTGGTCTGTGGCTCAAATGCCACATTATTAATGAATAATGTGAAAAAGGTTGAAAACCACTGGTATAGTAACAATACACTGTCTGCACACATGTATTGCCACGCCCTTAAGCAGTTTTACTTGCTAGTACCAGACAAAAACACTTGTCTGCCATATTCGGGGAATGTAAACAAACCTCTGTCTAATTGCTATAGTAACAGTGAGCAACAGTGTGTGCCGTTGTTAGGCACTCCGCTCTGCGTCGCCCCTCAGCTGTTCTAAATCACTGCAAACCTCTTGGGCCTTATTGCTTTAATCGGATCTGTGTGGGGGGTCTCTGAAGGTGTGTGTGTGTGTGTGTGTGTGTGTGTGTGTGTGTGTGTGTGTGTGTGTGTGTGTGTGTGTGTGTGTGTGTGTGTGTGTGTGTGTGTGTGTGTGTGTGTGCGTGCGTGCGCGTGTGTAGTGTGTGAGAGAGAGATCACTGCTTATTATGTGGTTCAGCGCACACACACACACACACACACACACACACACACGTGTATACGGATGCAACTGTGGGCACGGGCGAGCGCAGTCGCATACGCATGCACGTACGCACGCGCGCACCAGTAGGCATCCTGCCCGACAGGCCGACACAATAATAAGTTAATAACCCTATTCGTGAGTTATCTGACTGAACTGCTAGTTATGGTTTAAAATGTTCAAATGTTTTATTCATTAAAGTAAGTTCCGGACAGCAGCTTTAACAACATGCACGCAGCTCCTTTCCCTCCCCAAACATTGTTCCTTCTCACTGTAGCAGGTCTCCAACACTTTTGCATTTTCATCCGGGCGGCTCAGGGCTGGATGGTAACGCAAGGTTGCCTGTTCGAACCCGGGCTCCCCATGCAGTGTTATAGTGTCGAAGTTTCCTTGAGCAAGATACTGAACCCCAAAGTGCTGGTTGGTGCCTTGCATGGTTTCCGCCCTCCACGGTGTGTGAATGGGTGAATCGATGCACAATTATGTAAAAGCGCCTTGGATAAAGACACTATATAAATGCAAAATAATTTACCATCCCTTAGCACAGTGCAGAATGCAGATGAATATTGCTTGCACGTGTGCACGGCACGCACACACACACACACACACACACACACACACACACACACACACACACACACACACACACACTCTGATCTGACCCACAATCTGATCTGACCCATCTTTTAAGTAGTTAAGGAGAAAGATTGTGGAAGAAGGGAAGTTGAGAGAGAGAGTACCTAAATAAGTCAGTTAGAGGTGGAGGACACTTCAGAGACATTGCATCAACGTAAAGGGCAAGGCCAGTTTGCTAATGAGATCCTCTCTCTTCTCTCTCCGATCCTTCTCTGCATATTTCCTCAACTCTGCCTGAGTTTGGACCTGACTACGCTGAAACGTATCCTATACCCTTCCTGCAAGACATAGATGGGATTAGCAGGCGGTATAGGTGTGCCTATTTGCATATCATGTATGCTTGCATTATTCTGCTGAGGCGACACCATGCACAGCGCTACCACATGCTGATAGGAAGACTCCACTGTGTGTGTGCGCGCGTGAGGTGTCCTTCTCTCAATGTATTACAGCACATGATCAAAGCAAGGACAAGAGAAAAGAGACTGCGTCAAACATTTTTCCAGTATTTTGAGAGATATATGATTTTATTCCTCCCTAATATATTATAATATGCAATATAAAACTAGGTGGTGATCGGGTGGTGCACAGGCAAAGTGCCTGTCCACCACCGTAGAGGCTTTAAATTAATCTCGCTCCTATATGCCACTAAACCGCGGAATGCCCTACCTTACCCTACCAACAACAGCCATTAAGAAATGTGAATCCCTAGACTCCTTCAAAACCGCTCTCAAAGAGCACTTAGGGGCGGCTGCAATTCGTAACTGGTTCCCCGCTTTTTTCCCCTTTCCATACTTTCCATATACTATCTTACATCAGAGACACTAAATCCATAATTTGGGGATTTAGCATTGGCGTAAGAGACGTTCCTGAGTAAAAATTGCTATCTTGTACCCCTAACCCCACCCTAAATCCCTTAAACACCTCCGCTTCCCGTTACATTATTGTTTGTTTGCTACAATAATGAAACCAATCACCGTGCCACATGCCATTGGCTTTAAGAGAAGACTGCGCAATCCATTTTCTATTATACCCCCATGATAAACTGCCTTACACTATGAATCCATGTCAATATAGGGTACACTACCCGTGACGACACAGACATGCAAATCATTATCTATATACATTTGCTTTACCTTAACCATTAAAACTGTTCGGCAACTGGTCTGGGGCTGCAGGGAGTGTGACAACAGCAGTGACAACAACACAGAAATGTGTTTGGGGAGGAATTCATGGGCATAACCACTATACATTTGGGGAGAATAATTACTAGAAAACACGAAAGGAGAAAGAAATTGAAATGTGCTACAGCAGCTATACACAAATAAATGTGCTTTACCTTGTCGAACCACTTGTGTGAGCCCATGACCTTTCCCCTAGCGCCTGTGACATAACCCTCTCTCTGTCCACTCTGCCTGTTTGTGTGCTGAAGTGAAGGGTTCTCCATAAAGGCCGTTCTAAACCAATTAGCAGGGAATGGAATTGGACTATAAAACCCTCCAACAGCGAGTCTGTGTCAATGCCAGATAGTGGAGGATGGATGAAACAACACACACATACAAGTTTTCTTTTTTGCTAGTGTTAGTCTTAATTACTGCTGTGTGCGTGTGCGTGTGCGTGTGTGTGTGCGTGTGCGTGCGGATTGTGGACGTGAGACACAAGAAGGTATACATTCAGTTCTGTCCTGCAGTCAACTCAACAACTTCTCTTTTAGGATTATTTTGGAACCATCATCACAGACTTGCTTTTAAGTCGTCAAGAAGTCTCTGTCCAGAACCACTCTACTAACTCGCTGTTCCCGGAGTAATTACAAAACATGCTGAATCATTACGCCACACATATTTGGAACAAACTTCGAGAAGTTCCAAGACTCGCACCAGCTTGGACTACTTTTAAATCCGGGCTAAAATCTCTTAAAAAAAACCTTCAATGGCTCTGAAATTTCACAGCTGAACAATCGCCATTCAATGTATATAGAACCACACATTCTTCTTTTTTTAACACAACATACATAGGAAAACAACCACAATACGGACATTACAATGCACAGACAAAAAAAGAAAAGACAAAACGAGTACACCACAGTGTTGACATGATTGTAAATTACAGGTCCCTAGAGTCTTTGCTATTCACTACCGTTCAATAAGGTACATTGAAGCGCAGTCTAGAAGGGTCCACTGTATCTAAGACTGGTTCCCATACCTTCGTGAACCCTTCCATGTTCCAAGTATAAAGACTTTTTTCACACCTTCAGTGTGCGAGCCCCTTGTCCTATACCGGCAGTTTGTTTTAAAAGCCTTTTTATGCCAGATGTAAAGCACTTTGAATTGCCTTTGTGTATGATATGTACTACATAAAGGATGAGCCCCCTGACTCCATGTCTGCATATAAGACCCTGCAGGGAAAGAGAACGTAGACAGAAGGTCAGACTAGACTAGCCAGAGGGCCAAGGACTAAGATACACTGGGACGAATAGAATAATTCTGTGTGTGAATGAATGAATAGTGCTTCTGAAAGGGCTTCTGAAACCTTTTCATGTCGACACACAATTAAAAGTTCAACTTGCAGGTTGCATTTTTGCTCAATAAGCAATGTGGACAAGGCCATGACTGAACATAACCTGCAAGTTCAGCTTTAATCTGTTCTGAAGCGGTGTGTATTTTCAGTATTTTTGTGTCGGGTCACGTTCACTACCACATCCCCTTTTAGCCAATTGCATAGCGTGAAGAATTATCCATATCACAGGACCAGGTTTCTGCAAATCCATAATTGCTGCTAATAATACCCTACTAATAGAGACAAACAGACAGACAGATGGGGTTGATGAAAACATGACCTCTCTGGCAGAGGTAATGATCCAGCTGTACAGACAGTTATCTGAGAATTATTAATAGAGAATCTTATTTATTTATTGACCCATTAAAACCCGGGAAAGCAGTCAAAGCACCACTTTGACCATATTTTATACTTTGGCTATTCAAAAATAGCAGATATACAAGCATATTTAAATCAGGACGTGTTGTCTCTGACTGTGAAGGAAAAGGGTAATTCTCATATTATAAAACCCTATTAGACTACTAGTGGGGGCAGAATCTGTGAAATACATGGGTATGCTTTCTGAACCCTTTTCGGATGGGGACCCCCACACGGTAACTCTGTCATTTCTCGACCGTTTCGGACACGGGGCGGCTCGCCGGAACCGGGCGGGCCCCCTGGGCGCGTTCCTGTGGGTCTGGAAGTTCCGGGGACCCCACGCGGAGTTGCACCACTTACTTCACACGGGTGTGATTGTTTTTAAACTGAACATTTTTTTTATCTAAACTTTGCTTCTGAACGGTCCCTGGAACAACATATCTTCAGATGGGGGTCCACAACCAAATAAATGTGGGTGTCCTTGACAAGTTTGAACACCACTGAAACTGTAAGAATTTAGAAGGCATTTGTAGAATATTGGCCTCAATTCTTAATGCAGCTAATTTTGGTTCTCCAGTTAAATGTTCTCTTTTTTTTGCAGGAAGACACCGAGCTTGTGTCTTTCGGAGCACACTGTCACACTCCGCTCACTGCCTCTATATCTTTGGTGTTTGTACTGTGAGGGAGTCTGTTCGAGTGTGTTTGTCTGGAGCTAATCTCACAAACCGATGGACCGCTCAATGCCACATCTCTTGTACAGGCTGCCAGTACAGTCAAAGAAATATGTCATATTATGTATTTTATTTGATTCTTTTGATGTCAGTATATGGGAGCCAGGCTGTTATTAATCCTGGTCTTGTTCTATGGTCATTAGTAATGAAAGACTATTTCATTTCTTTAAGACCTATATACGAGTGCCATACATAGGGAAAAAGAGGCTGGCTAATGAGGCTACATGTTACGAAATATTCTGCCTTTTAAGAACATTTCTTCTCTTAGGAATTTTCATTTCAAGAAGAAACTTAGCCTACAAATACTATTGGTGAATGACGCCCATTAAGATGAGCGATTATAATTGGTGTCATTCTCTTTGCCAAAATGTCATTTGCCCTATTTTATAATTGATTATACAATGCAAAAATAGGTTGCTCTACAAATCAGACAAATTTGACAATAAAAACGGCACCAGACCTCTTTAACTGCATCACCGACCATCTGATGGAACAGATCTGGGGTCCCTGGGGTTAAACTAGGCAGTTTACCCCCCTCACAGATCTGGAATATGCAGATGACACCACACTATTCTGCTCCACCTCAGATCAGTGAAAGGAAGTCTTGGATCCATCATCACTACCAATGGCAACATAATATAACCAAAATAAACCGGAGACGTGCCCTGGCAGCCAGTGCCATGAAAACACTGTGTGGAAGCCACTGTGGAGACGCCACTCCATATCTAGAGATACGAAACTGAGGATTTACAACACTTCAGTCCTCTCCATCCTTCTCTATGGAGCAGAAACCTGGCCTCTCAATCCAGAATTGATGGCTTTGACAGTAGAGCTTTGCGAACAATAGAGGGGATAAAAATGGCAAGACAGGGTCTCCAACACCACACTGAGGGAACGCATCCAACAGCCCCCACGCGTCCCAACTGGCAGCACAGCGACGGATGCGCTGGTATGGCCATGCCAAAAGACTCCTCCCCCCTGAACACCCCACTCACGCTATCCTCCACTTTGATCCAAAATCAGCTGGCTGGGCCCCTTATAGCACTGGACCCGTGGACCGACACAAATGGAGAAGATCGGTGAAACTGATTGGCTCTATACACATGGCAATACCTCCGCCGCCGAGCAAGAGACCTGATGATGAGGATGATGGTATTGGAGATCGCAAGCAAAAAAACCGTGATCGGGACATCCCTATAGTACCAATATTCTATCCATATCATATTACATTGGATATTGTCTGTGATTTGGGATATTTTACTATTGTGATATGGCATACATGTACAGTGAGTAAGTGTTCTATGAAAATATAAATATCGGATCGGGAAAAATCCATTAAAACTCCATTACAGATTGCAGGACTGATGCTGTATACCCTGGAGTCAAACACGTGATTTAGTGGTTCTCCTATAGTGAATTCTGATCATCTTCAGTTTTTACAACGAGATCAATTCAGTTCAGCTCTTTATTGTTCCTCATGGGGAACTTCGGCTTGCCGCGAGGGCATGATATAATACAATAAAAACAGTAAGACACAATAAAAACACTAAGACACAAAACAATAAAAACATAGATCAAATGACAAAGAATCCATACGGTGCCGTTGCACCGTACACAAAGGTGTTAGCTGCTCACACTCAAACTTAACTGTATTGTTATTATCACAAGCTTCCGCCAAGTTTAAAGCAGTGGGTGAAATTCCTTTGTGCAAGCATATATATACCACTGCAGTCACAAGTTGAGAAAATGTGCATACCAAACACCCACATTTCACTGCACTTGTATGAGCCTGTGGCAAATAAAACCTATTGAATCTCGAAAAGGTATGAAGGTGGTCAAATATATAGTATAGTGCATACAATGTTTGTATGAGGATGTGTCTGTATACTATACAATCAACATATGGGCATTTCATTATTATTTCACAGGCTAGAAGTTGAGCCCAATGAGAATGCATGTACCCTCTATAAGAAGTATAATGTCTCCTTCAGGTGAAATGTGAAGAGCCATGGCAACTGCATCAACAGACAAGGAAGAGGAAGAACTTATTTTAAGGCAACAAATTGCAACGTTTCGACCGACTAGGTCTTCATCTGGAAAATATTGACTGCATCAACAGTACATTTTGGCAATATATCTCTGCTGTCTGGAAGAAACCACCTAACTCGTATGAGAGGGAGAGGAGTTATAGCTGCTTTACAGTAGCAGACAGTTTGAGAGTCCGATAGAGTTAATTAGTTTTGTACGAAGCCCTTTTCACTACTTTTCATTGGTGAAATATTTGTTGAGGGGCGCTAGCCTCTCCTATGTCAAGCTTTTGGTGTGTGTGCACAAACTTTGTCCTGTACAAACATTACATTGCCATTGGACAATTTTGAGTGTTTGTGTAAACACAAACATTGCGTAACACAAACATTGATGACGAAGGTGAGGATGCAAATTGTGAGCGCCCCTCACTTCACATTTTTATTTAACTAACACACAGATGTAAAGGGTGTTCAATAGCATTGATTTATGCAAACAAAGACAATAATGCAGTTAGGTGGTTTCCTCCCGACAGCAACGATATGCAAATTGCCATGGGCCCTATAGTGTGACAGGCCACACAGAACAAATTAAGTCCCTCACTGTCATTCAGACATTGTACCTCGGGGTGTGTGGGGGACAGGTACAATGGTGAACATCTTGAAGCTCACATACGGCAACAGCCTCGGCGAGGGAAAGATTAAAACACTCCTATGCATGCTCTGAGGACCCAGGCAGCACGGAACGCCATTAGAGCATCGAAGGCTCTGCACTGCACACGTCAGTCAGCCTCTGATACGTTTAGTGGGTTGGCCCTCTTCAGGCTGGGCTATCTCCGGCGTGTTGGGGCTGTTTATCTTAAACAGCGTGGAAAGTAAGGTATACTCCGCTCACCAGGGAGGGAGGTGGAGGGGCTCTCTGTGCAGCTGGTTCTCACTCAGTAGCTAAAGTATGACAGGTATAATAAAAGTGCTAAAGCACACAAGGTGCGGGGTTCTTCATCAGTTTGTGTGTAAATTGAGCATATTTATTGCACATGGGAGAACCTATTGGGTCCACTAACTCCCGCTCCTATCGAAGGGGACAAGGTCAATTTGTTCTAAAATAGGACGGTCAGCATTTTCCGAGGAGGGCCCTCCTCAATGTTGTCAATCAATGTCTGCCAACCATCTCTAAAACCTTCTCAACCCGAGATGTCAGTTGTATACTGCCCAAAGATAAGCTAATTAATATAAAATTCAAAGGACACTAGTGAAGTGAACTGAAGTACCGTTTAATGAATTAGCTTACGTGAGAAAACAATTTACAGAGCGATACAAAAAATGCTCTATAGCACTTAACAATGTAAACAGTGGGAGTCTGGGAAACAAAAAAATAGTAGGTTCTCAGCACTTCTCAGCACTTTTTTTAATCAAAGCCCAGAGAGATGAAACAACGTTTTAATTATGAATGAAGGTATGGGGAAAAAAATAACAATTTATACTTTTTACAGCGTAAAAGGCTAGCATGCATGCATGCGTGCGTGAGTCAATTGGGCAAGGATCGTGAGTCAAAACCCACCTCTTCAAGATAGCCTTCCCCAGCTGAGGTCTGGTTAAGATGTCCCCCCTTCCCTGGCTTAATTAGCCTTTTATGTTTTTAACCTAGCAGCACCGATATTTTACTTGCCTTGCTTTGGTTTTTTTGTTTCTTGAATTAAAGTTGTTCCTAGTGTTTTATGTAAAGCGCTTTGGGTACTTAGAAAAGTGCTATATACAGTAAATCTGAGCTATTATTATTATTATTATTGGCTAACTGTATGTGCCTTGATTGGTGGAAAGGCAGTTTTTCAAATGTCATATTTTGTCACCTGCGCAAACCAAATGCCACTGAGCTCAATTGTATTGGGGAAACAGCAGACATCTCTATGGCAGACTCCCCAAACCTTAGCAAATCACAACAAAACTCACTGGATAGAGGAGGTACATAGTATAAATAATATCAAAAGGTTGAATTCCTTACCATTCTGAACGGAGTAAACTTTTTGAATAAAGTTTCTTGCTTATAGTCACAGTAGATATGTTCCAAACTTTTAGAAGGAATAATAATAATAACAACAAGTTGGACTACAAATTACATTAAAAAGCAGTGAGAAAAAAGGAGGAAAATATGGCTACACTGGCAGGGAAACTTGAAAACTGTACACTGTCCTTTTACAGGGCTACCGTACTTCATTCCCGGGTTTGTTTATGGTTATGTCGGAGTCAGAGTGATGTGGTCGTGGTCGGCTGCCCCCCCCTCCACCTGCCATTAGGCAATTTCAATATAAGGTATGTAAACAAACCAACGTGAATACATTTAGTTGTTGATTGTATTTATTATAATCAACTACTGTATATAGATATAGATTAGTCTGACGAGAGTGTGAGGGCTGCACAGCGGCGCGAACCTCTAGACATGCTTCTTGATTACCGGTATGTGATTAATCGCAAAAAGTAATCGATAGAGTAATCACTGATGAAATAATCAATAGTTGTAGCCTTACATACATACAGATTTACTATACGTATATTTCGGCCTTACTGTAAAAGATAGAGTAATCACTGATGAAATAATCAATAGTTGCAGCCTTACATACATACAGATTTACTATACGTATATTTCGGCCTTACTGTAAAAAAAAAAAATAGACTTTCGTTGACCATTTAGAGCTAATGTAGCAGAGTTGACCCCATGACTTGGAACATGCCATGTCTTTGACCTTTGGCACTGATTTGACCCTTGTGTGTTTGATTGATTGAATACTTTATTAGCAGTTTGCAGAAAAAAAGCACAGGAAAGTAAAGTTCATTGCAAGGTCTACTAAGTAAGAGGTCTACCCAAGAAAGCCTATATGGCTTGTTTCCATTACATTAATATGTCCTGAATTACTTTTCTTCATGGTAAACGGACGGGCACAGAGCAAGATAGAAACCTTTTGCATAGCTATACCGAGCGGTGGGAGGGGGACAGTATCATACTATAGTCAAAAGAGCCGGAGGGGACCACGGGCCTTGAATTCAATCTGTTGGAATGATGGTTGTTGTTACACGATGAAATTTCATGGGCCACTGCGCCGACAACAACATGCGATTGAATCAATACGTCATCTGGGTTAGACTTACACTCAACACTTAAAACATCGATCGATCCATGTGCCTTTTGGCGTGCATAATTTACTACCAGCCAAGGCTTGCTCCTGGCTAGCTATTATGTCTCTAAAGTTGGGCAGCTAGGGCTGAACGACATCAAGCAAGCAAACGTTATGTTTGCGCTCGACAACAAAGTGGAACATTTGGCAGCTGAGGAATGGCTGATACCATATCAGTGATTGGATCTGAGTTTTATCTGTATATTTTTGGGGAATGGGGAAGAAGGGGATGCGGCTTCTGCCATTTTACATCAAAGCCGTAGAAATGAAAGGAAGCTTTGAAGGTTCTAACTGAATAATTGAACTCGTTTTGAAGTGTTGGTTTCATGTAAGGCTATGCAAGCTGTTAAAAACAACACAAGTCAGTTAAATCTAATGTTCTAATGCACTGATTCTGTTGCCATAGTATAGCTAGAGTATGCTAAATTATACAGCTGGCTCTTACTTGGGGCTTGTTTGCCCATTTATCAGGGGTGCCATGTCACGAAAGCAAAAGCACTGTGTGCCCAGTGCCCACACAGTGGTGTGGAGAATTAGCACGTCCATATATCAGCACTATTGAGTGTGCATGGGTCAGAACACATCTGCCAGAAATAAATGTCTGAAAACGAGTGGAATTATTATGCATTGTGAGGACACGTCACTGTAATTCACGCAGCTGGCTGACTCTGTTGTATGGTTTTAGGAGATTGGAGTTAAAGGCCAACTCTGAGAGTATACAAATGGAACCACATGGACCCTTTTGGTTCATTTGGTCCATTTTGTTTCATTTGTACATGCTCAGATAGCCTCCTGTAGGCTATATGGCCCCGGACTGACAGCAGCTCTTTAGTTCTGCTCCCACCAGCACCGTCATCAACAAGAGGACGCAGGCTTTCAGCGCCATTACACACACTAATGGAAGTGCGCGTGATATATCCTTCCTGCGCAAAGCCTCTCCTCTGTTCACGCCGATGAGAAGAAACAGAGGAAAAGAATATCTCTCACCTCATTCACGGAGTCTGTCACACTTCCCCTGTTTGTTTCTCAGTCTGTCTGTCTTTTGTTCTTTTTTGTCTGCTCATTTCTATCTCCCTGTATCTCTCTTTCCCCTCTCCTGTCTGTCTGTCTGTCTGTCTCTCTCTCTATACACAGACAGATGTATTGTAAAACACATAAATGCTGTGTACACAAAAAGAAGACCATGCAGTAGCCATATCATATCATATCAAGGGGGCTTAATATCCATCTTCACTTGTACTTTTCGGACAAATCTATTTTCAGGCCATTTCCTCTAACCACATTTCCACAAAATAAAAAATAAAGAAATTGTGAAAATAGATCATCTGCATCTGCTCATGTGATTTTGTAGATCTGCTTCTCGCCACATTCGGTATAGTGAATTCAAAGTCGAACTCCGGGACAGCCCTGCATATAAACGTGCATAGCATACATACAGTAAATACCAGTGACCTTTCACACTAGTGGTTTAGGTCTTCCCGTACCGTATAAGTGTGAACACGTGAGCGAGCGTATTCTAGCGTTACTGTGCACTGGAGCCGGCACCATCTGCTCCCCCGGGGACAAGGTGCTATAATGGAGTATTGATGTCACACAGGGGCGGGCGAGAAGAGGGCGATAATTAGATTTTGTTCTCACACTCTCTCTCTCTCTGCGCGGCTCAGATGCACACCGCTTCTAATGAGTGTGTTGCTCTCGCCAATAATTACCTCTGTATTTTTCAAGAGCTCTCTCTCTCTCTCTCTCTCTCACCGCGTGGCAAACAGTAGTGGCAACCTGACCTTACAGAGAGACAACACTTTGTGGTCTCGTAATGATGCGTCATGGGGCGCCGAGAGACGTGTGTCTTCACTTTGCGTCACCCGCTTTTCTTGTGTGGCATCGGGGCATCGTTCCCCCCCCCCCAACCCCCCGTGTGTCTCATAGGGTGCTAATGAAAAGTCCCATGCCGGGTGGGAAGCTGAGGGGACAGAAGGCATGGAAGGCTGTGTGGGTGGATCGCACGCACACACTCACACACACTCACGCAGGCTCAGCCGCGCACACACAGGCAGGCAGGCAGACAGGCAGGTAGGCAGACAGACAGTGTCCATACAGTGGTCCCTCGCAGCATTATTGAGGGGGTTCCAAATGGACCCTTACAGGTCTGTAACTCAAGAGTGTACAAAATGGTTTGGTTCCAATTGTACACTCTGAAGAGTTACGGCCGGTCCTTGAAATAAATTAAAAGTTAAAACATTTTAGAACCACTGTTCTAAACCCTTCCCCTGGTCCAATAAATACCACAACTGCTGTTCAGGGCATCAAAGCAATATGTTTGTGTGCCCCTGCTGGCTCTGCTCCAAACTTTGGCTAATCTCTTCCCTTTCAAGTCGGAGGTGGATGCCGAGTGATGCTGGAGCTGCTGCAATCATCCAGTGTGTTGCAGCACACTCAGTTTGTTACTTCTCTAAGAAATCCGATAAACAACAACTCAATAGAGAAGGAAACACTGGTAAGTACTTGCTTTTCAACATTCTGCATGTACATGAGGTCCAGTATACGTCTCTTTTCCATTCTTTATACTGGATATTATGATACCGTTCCTTTCCACCCTAGACCAGTCTGGAATGCAACGATAGTGACAGTGAATAGCAGTATTTAGATTCATTCATCTATTAAATAATCACTGAGAAAATCATCAATATACAGTAGCCGTATAGCCTGTAGTCCAAGGGTTCTCAACGTTTTTGCCTGGGGACCCCCGGAAAAGCTTTGGCCATGTCTCGCGACCCCCGCCCCGCCCCCCTCCCCACCACCAATACAAATTGACCTCTACAATAACCCTTAATAATACAGAAAATACATAATAAATAAATACTGAAACCAGATATAATCAAGTATGCATGCGCTGCATGTGTACTATGTAAATTGTACATAGGCCTAGGCCATGATACACCAAATAAACAACATGAAAATGCTTCGCGAGTATTTCTCCATTCATACAGGTTGACGATTGAATTTGTGCTGTCACTTCATCGCCTTAATGGCAGTATAATTGGTAAATGGTGCATTTATATAGCGCCTTTATCCAAGGCACTTTACATAGATTGGGTGAATGTACATTCACACACATTAAATACACCGATGAGGAAACCATGGCAAATGTTCGCAAGGCTCAATCTGTAGTCCTGCGGTGACTAATTTGGGACAGTGGCTTGATTGGAGATCGTGGCATACTGTATTTGTAGTAGGTTTAGATTTATAGCATGTTACCACGGTAACATACGTAGCAGGAAGTTCTTGGTTTCGGGAGAGTAGGGGCTGGCTCAGAGACATCCTGTGATTTGGCTTAACACCAAACACAGGATGTCTGCTTAATTGCTTGGTGTGCACAGAGAGAGAGAGAGAGGAAATGAGAAGGACACATGAGGTTCTATATGTCCTTAAGTGACATATATACACATGCGCATGCATGCATGCACGCACGCACGCACGCGCACACAAACACACACACATGCACGTAGTCGTACGCACAGCCAAGTTGACATTTCTTTCTCCATTACCCTCCACAGAGACCTCGTTCACACAGGTTTTTAGATGATTTTGATCCCAACTAGAATGCAGCGAACCAGCAAAACCACTCTCCACAAACACACAGACCCTGCTCACTTTCGCACATTTGCACACTTCTGGAGATCGGCACCTCTCTCTCTCTCTCCACACCTGGACAGCTCTTATAGGTTCAATTCAAACAGCGGGTTACGGTATAAAATGTTAAATGTCAGCTTTCAGACACGTATACTTGTATCACATAGCGTGGCCTATTATTGGACCAAGGCCAGCATTGTTGCTGTATAGGGAAGAAACCTTGTATGTCCAACAAGTGAGGATCGCACCGTCGCTCACTTCACATTATCTAACGTTTGGATAGTTGGTGTCAAGGTGACGTAATGTTTTCTCAGTAGTTGCTGATGTCTGCTCAGGAGGTTTGAGTGTTTGCTCAGACCGAAAAATAATTAGAGGGAACATTGGCTAGTACCCCTTAAAAAACAAAAACAAAATCATGACATAGGCCTACATACATACATACACACTACATTCCGTGCTCAGCCAATCAAAGTCATCGATTCCGTGTTCAAATAGACAGACAGACAGACAGACAGACAGACAGAGAGACAGACAGACACAAAGCTGTGCATACATAGGCGTCGCTCATGAATGGACAAACAAGGTTTCCACCCGACGGCGACCCGACCATATGACTCAGGAAACAGAAGGCCATCAGGGGACGATGAGAGCACTTGAGAGTGTCTCTGTTACAGTTCCCACAAACGCACCGCATATACACAAACCAGACATGGGCTGCAAAGAAACCACTCAAATAAAATAAAATACTCCATTTCACCGATTAGACTAAAGGAAGGTTTTTAGGGGGATGCAGGGGGGGGGGGGGGGAATGGGGGTTGGTAGGTGGGAGGTGGGGGGGAATTGATTCCTTCATTTTATCCGTTATGCCAGTTTCCCTCCATTAGAGAGAGGAGAAAAAGAAAACAAGTCGGCGCATCGACGGTGTCATTTCTGTTTTGCACTTCAAAGCAGTGACGGCGGTGCGCGGAGGAGGCCGGGGGTATAATAAAGCAGCTTCACACTCCACCGGCTCATAAATCCTAATACATTTCATAAATGAACCGCTGCACCAGTCACTCACTTACTTAGCTTCCTAGCCTGTTCATTTGGCCGCGCGCGCCGTCTGCAGATTCGTTTACCAAATGCCCCGCGGGCCAGCTATAGCGCGCCACCGCCGCCGCCGCCACTGCAGGGACCCGATTCAAGCGGCGACGGCGCCGCCCCTTACAGGATTACACGCCTGTGTTACCCCATTACCATCACCCTGGCCCAAAGCAAATGTTTCAGCTGGCTTGCAGGGATTTGTGTGCGTGTGTGCGCGCGAGAGAGAAAGAGAGATTACATATATGCATAAGTGTGTGTGTGTGTGTGTGTGTGTGTGTGGGGGGGGGTATGTGTAAGTTTTAAGTGATGTGCATTTTCTCGACTGTTTGAACACACACCTGGAGAGGCCACAGCACTGTGAGAGTCACGTTCTTTGACTTCTGCAGCTCTTTCAACAACAACAACAACACCCAGTCAAACTGGCCTGCCGAGTATAGCAGCTCTCTGTGATGCAGGTGGATCATGGCCTGGGTGCTTCACCAGCAAGCCTCAGTATTTCAGAACTGTCTGTCAGATGTGCTTGTGAGCAAATGGTAAATTAACTGCATTTATTATTAGCGATCATCGGAAGTATAGTTAGTGGTTCAGTGTCTTGCTCAAGGACACTTCGACCAGGAGGAGCCGGGGAATCGAACCTGGAACATTTGGATTCCCAGACGGCCCATCTACTGCCTGAGCCACTGCTGCCCTGCACTGACGCTCCTTATCCGCGTCACGTTCAACTCGGAAAAGTGCCACCTACAGAAGTTCTGCGAATCGATGACTCTTCGACGTCCGCTGCATCACGGATGACAGCCAGTCAGGAAGAATACAGAGCCCTGGTGGAGAGCTTGGGTGGCGTAGTGTGATAATTAAGTTAACAACCAGTGACCATGCACACCAGCACAAAGAGGTCCCCCAACTCCATTGACCAACCATGCGAGATAGTGGAGATGGGGGACACCTGCAAGTTCCTACAAGGCCTATACAGAAAAGGAAAGCTGTTGAGGATCACCCACACTGCAGGGATCAATAGCGGTTTGTCTCGTCTTATCTAGCCTTAGCTTATAAGTGTGAGTCATAAAGCCAACGCCAACTGATCACAGACTTTGAGAGAGTGGTTGAGTAACAGTGGATTCATTGATGTCCTCTAATCTGAGTAAGCTTTATTTGTGATCAATATGTTGAAGAGGAGAAGGCCCTGTAGTAAGTGTCTGTTTTTTGCACACTTTACCCCATTTGCGCTGTCCCATATGGCTTCATCACTGGAATATTCATTTGGAGATTGCCGTCAGCCAAACAACATAAACAAGACTCACAAAGACAAAGTTGTGAGGGAAAGCAGGCCAGGCCTCTTCAACATCGAATAAAGACACGCACTCTTCATCACACGGCTCCGTACGTCATAGATGTATTGTGTCATCACGTCCTTGCTTTGTGAGTCATCCGGATGAATGCAGAGGACATAATGCGTTGGATTCGCCGTGGAAATGCGGCGTGGCAGAACCACAGAGACACATCAAGGTCTCCCAAATTGATGTGGAGGAAGACCGAAAAGAAAAATAAATAGTGTGAGCATGCGAGACAATCCTGGAGAAGTGCGCGCACGTGCGTGCGTGTGTGTGTGGGCCTGTTACAGCCATGCATACAAGGACTAAATCTATGTTCAAGTATTAAGTACAATATGCAACCGTGACACGTGATTTATAGTCCGTCGTACAAAAAAAATAGCAGATCTACAAGCCCACAGTCACAATGCACTGTGGCGTGATAGATCTTCTATGGGACGCACCGTCACACGAGCAAGTGTAAATCAGGATTCATGTCCGACGAAGTCAAAGAGAGACCTCTGAATCTGCTCATGTCTCAAATCAAATCAAAAGGGCTAGAGTGGGATGACAGTAAGCTGTGCGGGGAAACGTTGAACCTACTTCTCCGTGCCTCTGCACTGCTTTGATTCCTAATGAAAGTGAGAGGGCCATATATTAATAGCCACGGAGGAAAGTCTATCTCCGTTCAGAGGCATATGCGCGTACGTATAAGTGAATTAGACGATCTATCTATCTATCCGTGACTGCGTGGAAGTGTGTCTGATTGCCTGAGGAACTGGGTATAAACACCACATAATATGTGAGCACCACTAGAGCGTAATCTGCCTCTCTAATCTGTGCCAGAGGTGTCTAGCCGCAATACATTAGTGTGTGTGTGTGTGTGTGTGTGTGTGTGTGTGTGTGTGTGTGTGTATGCTCGCGCACGCGTGGTCCACGGCACTTCCCAACTGCGACATTTACTGACAGAATATATAAGCTGCATTTAATCGCGTTACACGACCGACTGTGACCCCTTTGCTAAAAGACTGCGCCAGTCGCTGTCAAGCAGTGTGTCGGCCTGACCTGCGCTGACCTCTCTCTGCCGGTGGACGCTGTGCACACACTGCCTCATGGAAGCTTTACTGCTGCTTCTTCTGCGCTCCTCTGACTCAGTGTGGATGCAATAAAATCCCTCCCGCGCCCGAGCAATAACACAGCGAGTGGACAGCGAGGGGGAAAAAAGCTTCCGAATATAGCTGCCGAATTATCCCGCCAGCATATGTGTTTGTGTGTGTGTGAGAGTGAGAGAGAGGGAGTCAGGGAGAGACATATAAATAGTTTGTGTGTGTGCGTGTGTGTGTGTGTGTGTGTGTGTGTGTGTGTGTGTGTGCGCGAGCGCGTGCGTGTCAATTTGAGAGCCGATGGAAAGAAAAGCCCTCGTGGCCATTGGGTAATTAATAAATCAGATTGTAATGATGAAACACTGGGAGCGCGATGTTCCATTAACCCATTTTGGGCGGGAACCCCTTTAGGTGTTAGCATTATGTTATGCTTTAGCTATTCAAAAATAGCAGATCTACAAGCTCATATACGAGCTTGTAGGTCTGCTATTTTTGAAAAGTCGTGAAAATGTGGCGCAAATCTTTGAATATATATTTCAGAGCGAACATTTTTAACAAAAATATTGGCTTCTGGGGAGGTCCCTGGAACTCAGAAAACTGTTAGGATTTAGAAGCCTTTTTTTTTTAAATCGACTTCAGTCCAAAGTGGTTTAATCGCCGTCCACGTTCCGTTCCGGTATCTTCCATCTCGCCGTCGCCTTTCGCGGCTCCTAATTAAATTGTACTGTCTGTCTATAGCGCTCATTACTCAGGCAAAACCAATCAGCGGCCTGCAGCGGGGGCCTGGCCAAGTAGATAAATATACGAGAGTATATATATACGCCCTTGGTTTGGAAACAACATGGCTGCATATTCATGCTGCGTGTTCTTCTGCTAGTGGGCCTTCTGGGGAGAGAGAGAGAGGCTTGATTTACAAGCAGGGTTTTGTAAAAAGAAACATCATCGTAGGGGGTTGGGGGACATTTGTACAACGAGTACGACGATCTCAAGCTAGCACAACCAAGCCTGCAGCTTTGTCTGTTTTTGCGCGAACACGAATACGGCGGTTGGATTGGCTGAGCACGGAATGTGATGTATGTATTTTTGAGTGGTGCAACCACTCCAAGGAACAGCAATGTCCGTGTTCACCCATGTGCCTATGTGTTGGTTAATGAGCACAAGTATAATGAGTATCAGTAGGGGCGCTGTTGTGTCAGAAACAGAGAGAGGGATAGCGCTGCACTGTTGCCTGCTAATGAGAGAGAGAGAGAGAGAGAGAGAGAGAGAGAGAGAGGGAGAGAGAGAGAGAGAGGTGTGTGTGTGTGTGTGTGTGTGTGGGGGGGGGGGGTAGTTGCACCACTCAGTTCACACGGGTGTGATTTTTTCCTTTTCTTTGTGTGAATTTAACAAATCTGGTCAAATTAGCTTATTGTAAAAAAAAGAGATCCTTCTGGGCTTTTCGGGTTCAATGATTCATCGCCGACTGTGTGGGCAGTTGGATCTTTGTTCATTATATGAAGCCAAACTGCAAACATTGCGAGAAAGAATCTGTGCAGTTGGAAAATATTGATTACATTTCACATGTTTTAATATTCCCTGCCGTATGTAGGCTACATGTTCTGTTGTGAATAAACACAATCAACCTTTTGTGCTGATTTCGTGGAGTGACCTTTTTCTGACTCAAACAACCGTATACCAGTTTGCATCTATAGTGTGCTGGATTCAAACTGGATGCAACCGGTCAGTCCACACAGCTGCTCTAAAACAGTCTCTAAAATGGTTTTGTTGCAAGCTTGTGTTGGCGTAGACAGGCCTTTAGACTATTAGCTGTTAATCGAACACAAAATAACCTCTCTCCATGCCAAGTTAAACTATTTTCCACTCTCTGTGTGTGTGTGCGCGCGTGTGTGTGTGTGTGTGTGTGTGTGTGTGTGTGTGTGTGTGTGTGTGTGTGTGTGTGCGTGTGTGCATGTGCCGTGCATGAGTTTCCCCATCTGGGCCTCAAAAGGCAGCAGCAAAAATGTGTTTATGTGTCGATGGGTTTGCCAGCGATGCGAATGCCAAGCCGTGATGGAAGATAAGGCTCATCAGAGAGAACCCGTTACAGAAGCACGTGGTCCTGGCTGGCTGACCGGTCCAACCCGTCCCACTCCAAACGTCTCTCTCATGTCACCCTCCACGCCGGTGCAGGAGTGCATTTGAAGAGATGGCAGGGTTTTAAGAACTTAAGATAGGGGCCAGGCTTTGCTCTGAAAAGGGGAGTTTTGCAGTTCAAATGATCGGGCCTCTGCAGGTGACTGCTTTGCGCTGCTTGGCTTAAGTAAAGATGTAACGCTGTAAAGACTGCGTTTAAAATGGATTTTGTCATAAGTGCCAGATTCGCGACGGCTTTAGAATGTCTCTGAGTTGGTACCAGGTCAGAGGAAGCGAGCTGATGACAGTGCTTCCTCATCCTGTCTCAGAAGTCTGCAGATTAACTGTATTGGAATTAATTTAGCTGTTAAGTTGTCAAAAATTACGAATGGAGTTTCGAGAGAAATGTTGGAAAACATTCATTTTCAGAGCATGCCGAAGAGCAGGCCGTTAGGCTAAGCACTTGAAAACGGTGGGATCCAACATGGCTGTCTCAAGAGGGTGAAACAAGTGATTGCCTACAGCAACAAGTGATATATTATTAAATAGTATGTGGCGCATGCGCGCGCACACACACACACACACACACACACACACACACACACACACACACACACACACACACACACACACACACACACACACACTTAACAAGAAATTCTTGAACACAAACAATAGTGGATGCGCAAACTTGGAAAACTCTACAACAAGTGCTTCAGGATACAGATCACGGGCATCGCCTTCTCCATATATGGCGACTGCCAATTATTGCAGACACTGAACAGAATTTTGCCGATGCCTGATCAGCTCTCAGCTTGGGCATGCCTGCAATCTGCAGGCACCTCACGACTGATTTATGGACATTACCAAGGCTTCCAAATATGAACACAAGTAGTTTACATTTGTAGCCAAGCTGTATAATAGCATCTTTAAGACGCTGGTACTTAAGCACCTTGGTAAGGAATGCCTCTTTGGTGTACTGCCCAAAATGGTCACTTCTCTACTGTCATCAACAACAACAATATCTGGTGTATTAGCTGTGACATCTGAAATCATCATAGACTCAAATACCACACGACAGTGTGATTTGAGTCTGGCTTATTAGCCAGGCTACATGAACATGGCAGTTAAAACACGTGAGTGCTTATACATTTTGGCAAATGATGAAACATATGAACTTAGCTAATAGGTCAACAATTCTGTCGTGCCTAGCGATGTACATTCCATTATATACATAGCAACCAAACACACATTACTGTGTGCGATCATGTATCAGTGTGTGTGTATTATTGTGCGTGTGTGTGTGTGTGTGTGTGTGTTTGCTTACTTGTCTATGAAGTCATCTGTACTTTTCTTCTGGATGTTGTCGGCGTGACGAAGGAGCCAGATGATTTCATCACGGGCAAACGATAATGCCATGAACACAAACAGCGCCTGCAGGTGGAGAACACAGAGTAAAAGAGAGAAAGGTCTCTTTTTGAACACCTACTGTACAAAGAAAAAACACACTACTTTGGTATCATTATCTTCATCAGAACTATGGATGTACATTATAGGGCCAACTCACGCAGGTGTTAAATAGAAAGTAGAAAAGTTCATCTTAAATCATTAGGTTTATAAGACAGAGTCACACTAGTTATCAGAACATAATGTATTCCCTTAATAAACTGTGTGATAACGTATTCTGGCCCCGATTGAAAAGGCATTATCCCAATCCCACAATGCACAACTTGGAGTAAGGGACAAAGCGCTAAAGCATTGCGTGATTTCAAATGCCCAGATTTTTAGCTTGTATAAACTGGGTACCAGTACCAGATCAGGAATCACCATTATTATTATTCGCAGTACTAACGTTGTGGTCCTGTACTTCTGGCTCTCCACAGGAACTCCGTAACATAAAATATACAAATATTGCAGCACAACTCTTTAACCCAGGCCTGACGTCGGAAATAAATAAAAAACGTTCGCTCTGAAAGAATATATATTCAAAGATTTGTGCCTTACGATTTTTCAAAAATAGCAGACCTAAAATATGATCTGAAGTGGGACGTGTTCCTCAGTCATGTTGCAGGTCCCTTGGTGTGATCCATGGTCAGGCAATGCCCTCTTGATTGTTTATTGTATTACTACACATTATGATACGGTTGATGATGCTGCGTTTGGTCGTGTAAATAATGTAAACAAAATGTATTTATTATTATTATTTTTTAATCTTATCTATGTTGTCTGTCCATGAATACGTACTCTGCTGTTGTTGCTTGTGTCTGTATTTTAGGTTTTCTGTTGTATGCGTTTGTAAAAAATCTAAAATAAAGTACTGATCATAAATAAATAAAAATAGCAGACCTACAAGCTCGTAGTGCGCCACTCGGTGGCAGTCACGCTATGAGCTTGTAGATCTGCTATTTTTCAATAGCTAAAGTATAACATAATGCTTAGTTAAAAACACCAAAAGTGGTTCCCACCCCAAGAATGGGTTATGTTGACATTATATATTACCTTTGGGCCCAGGAGTCCAGGCTGGTCAGCAAGGACGGTAGCCAACTCCTTCAGAGCAGAGCGGAGAAACTTGCGTCTCTCTCTGTGCATGGAGCCTCTGCACATCAAACACATAGATGATGCCCAATGTGCTTGTTCCTTGCATTCTCTTATGTCGTTGATGCGTTTGTTGTATCTGAAACACACAAATTGAAGAGAGGCACTGATTGAAAACCCTGAACCCAGTGTGTGTGTGTGTGTGTGTGTGTGTGTGTGTGTGTGTGAGCGCTCGCTCGCTCACAAATTGTTTCCATTTTATTATTATCCTGTCTGTGTGTGAACTCCTGCAATTATAGCATTTGTCTACTACTTTTATTTCCTGAGATGGCAACACATACTGTAATGAAAAATTAATACATTTTTAAAAAGAAACCCCTAAACTCATGGCATGAAGGTGTTAAAGATTCCAATAAATTATTATTATTATACTAATAAAGACAAACAATTGTGTAATTGAGGATGTTAAGCAGAACAGTGACAATATAGAGACATTGAATATGTTATGAGTGTGTAAAAAAATCCTAAATCGGCAAAAGAGTTTTGACATAAAAATCACAAATGCTCAACATTCATAATGTAGCTTGTACACATCAAGTCACCAAATGTACATTATAAATCAGGCATAAATGTGTGTGTACTATGCTTCCTACGCACACATGTGTGTGTGTGTGTGTGTGTGTGTGTGTGTGTGTGTGTGTGTGTGTGTGTGTGTGTGTGTGTGAGAGTGCGAGTGTGCACGCGCGCCTACCCTCTGATGTTAACAAACAGGTCCTCAGCTGCTTTGTGAATGTGGAAGACCTCATCTCTAAACAGGCAGAGACACGTGGAACTCTGCAGAGCCAACTTGCCAGTCTCAATAATAACATTCTGTTACATCACCTTTGGTGTCCCTATACATTTCTGTTACCTGTCGTCACCTGCTTCCTGGTCATGTGACTTCAGTAACCAATACACGACAGCTATGTCCCACAAAACTCCCTTCAAAATAAAAGCATTTGGCTCAAAGGAAAACGACTTGTTTCACAATAATATCATAATAACAATGTCTGTTCACCCAGAATATAGAAAAGTTCAGTAGAAAACGTGTTTGGGTTCTTTACAGTTACAGACACAGAGAGGGGGGAGGGGGGTCTAGAGAAAGCAATATGAGATATTTTATGACCTTGTGATTAGCAGACAGCCAAAAGTAAAACATAAAACATAAATGTGTTTTGGCCATCCAATTATTTACCATGCACGCCATCAAATATGAATACACGGTTTTCAAATAATTGCAATGCATACTATTGAAGAATAGCCTACTATAAAACTTCATGTTCAAACACTGATCAAGACAAAAATGGGAAATGATGGATGGTTATTTCACTATATAAATAGGCCTATTCCTGTGGAACCGGGAGTCAAGCAAAAGGGAATGCATCCCAAGTTCTTGTCAGGGTCCCCAGTTCAAACGTTATTAATTTGGATGGGGTCACGCCCTGACAAGGTTGAGAAACACCAGTGACCACACTACTCCATGAATTTGATGATGGCACACTCACGCACGCGCACGCACACACACACACACACACACACACACACACACACACACACACACACACACACACACACACACACACACACACACACACACACACACACACACACACACACACACACACACACACACACACACACACACACACACACACACACACACACACACACACACACACACACACACACACACACAAATTAGGAGGGTGATACCATGCCTGCTTGACACAGTGGGGGTGGGTGAGGAAAGGGAGGGGGAACAAGTGACGGGGTGAGATGGAGAGAAGGATAAATAGACGGAGTGAGAGAAGTGATAATGGACTTTCTTTTCTTGTTGGCAGCGTGTCTGTGTCTGTGAGGCCAGAGAGCGATGATAGATGTAACGCTGATGTGTTTAACTCCTTTCACTCAGAGAGATAGAAAGACAAGAAAGAGAGAGAGAGAGAGAGAGAGAGAGATAGAGAGAGAGAGAGAGAGAGAGAGAGAGAGACAAGAAGAGAGAGAGAGAGAGAGAGAGAGAGAGAGAGAGAGAGAGAGAGAGAGAGAGAGAGAGAGAGAGAGAGAGAGAGAGACTACCATTTGACTCCACCACCCTCACTGAACTCAGCCAAAGTGAGCAGGTGATGGAGGGATGCATGGAAGGAGGGAGTTATATGGAAGGAAGAAAGGAAGGATGAGTATAGTGATGGAGGGAGAGAGGGAGGGAGGGAGCGAAGGATGGAGGGATCAGTGGAGATTGGTGAAGGCACAAGGGATGGAAGGATTCGGAGATGAGTAGATTTGGATGAAGGGAGGGAGGAAAGGAGGAAGGAAGGAAGGATATAAGTAGAGATGGATAAAGGGTGGGACTACTAGAGGAAAGGATGAGTGGAGATGGATGAAGGGAGGGAGGGAAGGAAGGATGGAGGGAGGGAGGGAGGGAGGGAGGGAAGGAGTGATGGGTAGAGAGATGAAGGTATAAGGGGGGGGATGAAAAAAGGTTTGTGACTGAAGAGTATAGAAAAACGAAGGGAAAGTGAAAGCAGAGGATGAATAAATAATAAAACGAGAGAACACGGAATAAGAACAAGTGAAAGGTAAGGTAGATTGTGTGTGTGTGTGTGTGTGGGTGTGTGGGTGTGAGAGAGAGCGAGAGAGAGAGGGGGGGGGGTTCTGTTTTCCTGATGTATTGGGCACTTCATCTTCTCTCATTCTTGCCTTGCAGTTCGTTTGTCACTGACAACACAGTCTCATGTCTCACTTTGTGGAGGCTCTGCACATACGTACGTACGTAGGTCTCTGCGCGTGCGTGTGTGTGCGTGCCACTAACAGACAGAGACAGATGGGTGGACTCTCACTGGCTACATGTGTTTGCTCTCCTTTAGGAAACCGTGGCCCAGAGGTTCTGCCCCCGCGTGGCTCACAGGGTAACGCTTCGTCCCGAACGGCGGCGAGGTTGCTAGTTCAAAACCCCAACCTGCTGTTCCCTGAAACTGGCTACGCGGGGGTCAGGCGCTCGACAGAAAGAAGGTGAGTATAAGGTAATGGGGTGAAGTAGGTAAATTAGGGTGAGTCCGGGGACCCATCCCCCCACAGGTGGAGCAGCTCGGGGAACACCTGTTGATTGACGGGTTTGACTCGCGTCACAACCACACTCTCACACTCGTCTACAAAGTAAATGCAACCCAGCTCTCATTCATAATAATAATAATAATAAACGTAGCAACACCACAGTGTAGAAATGAAGTAAAAGGCCTGCCTTCAAAATGTTAGTCAAAGTACATCCAAATATCCTTTAAAGTTAAAGCACCTCAGATGTGTACGTTATACAGTCAACGTTGAGCTCTCGTTTCTTCTCAACGGCTCTCCATTGATCATTCTTATTTCTCTCTCTCTCTCTCAGACGCAAATGTCCCTCTCTTAGATAAGGGCTATTCCAGGCCTGAGCTAATCTCGTCCTCTACACAGCTCGATTTACCCATCATCCCTAGCACCTGTCCGTCAAAACCCCTATTACAGTGACAGGTTTGTCAGCGGCTTGTGAAAGATGGTGTCCATGACACCTGGAGAGCTGTCCCTCGACTGAGATTGAAGATAGTTTATTTTTGTCATGATCAGACTATGAGTGAAATGTTGGTGTGGAATGCTCTGTCACAATGTGCTAACAAACAACTAGAAACAAACACCACAAAAAACATTAAAAATATATATACAATCCAATTACAATATTAGCCGTAATACTGTAAGTAATAAAGTGACATCCAGACATTTTAGGATTGGAATGGCATCTTCTCTGTGCTACTGATAGGCTACTTGGATGTTACAGCCAGAAGTAAATAGGCTACATCGAAAAAAGTATATCGTTGCTGTCAGGTGGTAACCTTGGATGTCTAAGACCACATTTCTAAAACAACAATAGTGAAAATTACCAAATCTACAAGCTCACAACGCGCCACGATACGACAACACAGCCCTTCACTAAATCCCACCCCAAAAAGCGATTGTCCAATGCCAATCCAAATAGTTTAGCAACGGTTGCTATATGCAAGTCAAGCTTTCTTCGCTGCTAACGTGCCCATTGGACAAGGATGGTTTGGGGAGGGACTTAGTGAAGGGCACACTTTTGTGTGACACTCGACCTTGTGTGTTGAAGTACGCCGTTCATTATGGAAGACAAAAGATATATAACAAATGGAAATATGGATATACAAGGTTTTCCGCCTGACAGTAAGGCTACGCCAGATATAAATGGGACTGCAACTGAGTTCAAGGCACGGGAGAATTAACACCACTTCTAAACCGTGACGTTTGTTTCATATTCCAGTTTGAACTTCTGTCCTTTAATATCAGGTGGGATGGGACTGCATGTTTTCCTGTCTTCTGCGCCTGTCTATTACGCCCGCGGCATCAGCAGCGATGGATCAGAGGATTAGGGCAAACAATGCACACATAAGAGCTGAGTTAGTGCACCACCGAGCTTCTGCCCGCGTGGTCACAGGGTTTTTGTGTTTGACCACGGGCTCGTTCTGAGCCCCGAGGCCGTCCCACCGGTTTAACATCTGCTCCTGTCACCAACGAGCAGGACATGAGGAGAGGACAGCACGAGAACACGTGCCCACGCACGCACACAGACACGCGCGCACACACACACACACACACACACACACACACACACACACACACACACAAAAGTAACTAGGTACATTTACTCTCGGTACTGTAAGTACCATTATTATTTTTTTTGAGTGGTGCAACCACTCCAAGGAACAGCAATGTCCGTGTTGTTCACCTACACCTATACAGTATGTGTCCGCCTATGTATGTGACGCTAATGAGTAAGTATGACTATTAGTACCAGTAGGGGCGCTGTTGTGCCAGAAACAGAGATAGAGAAAGTGCTGTACTGTTGCCGGCTAATATGAGAGAGAGAGAGAGAGGGAGGGGGGGGAGGGGTGGGGGAGGGGAGTTGCACCACTCAGTTCACACGGGTGTGATTTTCTTATGTACTGGAGAATTTCCAAATTTCAGTACTTTTACTTCTACTCCACTACATCTCAGAGGCAAATATTGTACTTTTACTCCAATGCAATTATTTGAAAATGTTACTATAGTTACTTTGTAAGATTCACCTGGCGCAGAACGGTAGAGGCGGAGCTGCTGGAGATGGGGCACTGTGGACCGTGATAGGTGGAGGAATATTAATCGATTTTATTACAAAACATTCATTAACCACGTCAGCCCTATACTGTATATACACTTTGGCTATTTGAAAATGTGAAAATAGCCGATCTACAAGCTCAAAGCAGATCGCAGTGACTCATTGTGCGCTTGCAGATCTGCCATTTTCAAAGGATTTTAAAAAAGTAAAAAAGTAAAGTATATTTTGATGCCAATACATCATTTTGTACTTTTAAGTACATTTGTAATACCAGACTTTAGACTTTAGACTTTAGACTATAGATATTTTGCATCAACGCTGTCTTTGACTCAAGTAAACATTAGAGTATACATCTTCCATGATGGCTAACTAACGACTAACGACAAACTGTACTCGCATACTAGTTTAGAAGTGCATACCATTTCATACTAGGGCATTCACTAAAAAAAATCGATGCATCGATGCATCGATGTCATTAACACAAATCAATTCAGATTAGGAGAAACTGTTTAAGTGGTTAAGAAACTTTGGATTAACCATCTTCTACTCAAGGCGCCCATGCCCGTTTTCCACCAAAATAACATTGGCTCTATATGGGGTCCGTTCTAGATTCTTGGAAACTTTGGTTCTCTCACGGAACCGACGGACATTTTTTGGGTTCCAGTTTCTGAACCAACTTTTGGGGTTCTGAACCAGTTCATTTTCAGTGGAAACACTCTGAACTGGTTCAATATTAGGCGGGGAAAAAATAACCGAACCTGTTCAACCCTGGTGGAAGAGTGGCGCAAACAAAAGAAAAAACGCTAGCGTGAAATGATGTTCAAATAAAGGAGGAAAAAATGCTTTCTGTGGATAAGAAGGCGTGTTGCTCAGAAAACACTGGTCCATTGTGCGTGCATGGCAGGGCATGCATTATACAAACAGGAACAGGAGCTCTCTCTACCTTCTAAATTATGTTTTCAGTGCAAACAGAGAAACAGACAGATGGTAGGGACTCTAGAGAGGCAGACGTCTTTGTAAACGGGGAGGAGGAGGATGATTGGTCGACTGAGTGCAAATAATAAGTGGACAATGGATTTGATAATGTTCCCCTTCTGTTTGTCTGTCCACGGAATGTTTACTGTAGGTGTGTGTGCGTGTGTGTGCGTGCGTGCGTATGCGTGATTGCCTGTGAATGAGTTTGCACTATCTGCGAGTATACGCCTGTTGCCCCTGGCCTATATACACTCACTGGTCACTGGTGTCTGGCAGAAACCCCTTATATATCCATGCGGAAAGGGCCGTTGGCATCGGAAGTCGAACCCACGGTACGCCGTCAGGCTGGCTCAGCAGCCTATAGTGCCCAGATGGTTGAGCTAACCGTCCGGGCGCAAAAGGAGTCTTTAATGGGAATATAACAATGTTTCGGTCTAGTAGACCTTCATCAGTTTATCTTCATATAGGGCTGTCCCACCTAGGTCAAGATCAAGTTTATTTATATGTCCCAAGCTGGGCAATTCATTTTACAGCAGATAATAAAAGCTCTAAAAGACAATACAGTAAAACATACAACAGACATAAAAAGTGCACCGAGTGTAACTACATCTATCCTCACCACCTATACAGTGCACCAATTGGGTCACATGCAGCACAATGTGTTTTCTGTTGCAATTTTTGTTTTTGAAAACAGTTTCACTATTTTCGTCAGTGCCTTATCCCTAAACATTTTGCCTTTTTTTTTACCAGCTGCTTGCAAAGCGGCTGGTCATAGAATAGGTCTGAAACTTGCGACCCAGAGACAGACACCGGACCGACACCCTAGTCTCACTGGTGAGTGGGTTGCCAAGTCCGCTTATTTCCAGCCAAGCTTCGACTGTTTTTTCCCTCACAGTTGCTTGGCAGGTTTTTGGAGATTTGTTAGCTTATTTCTGTCACGACAGTTGCCAACACTGGCAACCATACTGCTGAGTACTTCTGATTGCTGATTGGCTGCCTCGTCTCCAGCAACAACCTATTACATCCAGGGATAATGTAATGTGATCCCATAGAGGAGATAGGCAGCACTGGATGTGAACACAATAGTTCCGCCTTAGAGAATTTTGGTTCCTATACCTAAACTATTGCACTGAAACTCAGACACAGGCAGTTATAGCGTGTCTCAATGTGCGCATATGGCGGGCCGTCTGAATATGTGCCTGGCGGTGACGGTGTGTGTTTGTGCATCTCAGTGAGTCAGCGGCTAGCCGCCAGGAGGTATGAGGTGAAGAGAGGATTGTTGGGGAAAGGCGGTTTCCATGGCGACCGATGCACTTAAAGAAGTCATTGTGCAGTATCTACTTCACCTTCGCCCGTAGCGGCGGTGGGTTTCCATGCTGCGATGCCAAAAGGTCCTGCCATTCAGGGATGACAATAAAGGCAGACTGGGTATACAGTATGGATATGCTATGGGTAAATATGTACCCATAGCCTTGTTCTCTTTCTTTGATTCCTGCTTTTTACCAGCTGCTGTGTGTAAGCACAGCTGAGCTGAGTCTATTTTCTATCACTTGAAAGTGTACAAATACAACCATTATGGACACATAACAGTCCATTTGTACAGTCTCAGAGTCTCAGAGCTCTAAAAAATACTTTTAGTTACTCCACTGCGCTCTCTACTGATATTATTACCCAGAGAAAACCCTCAGACAATATTTTTCCTCCGGTGAAAAAAAATCCCTTTCTGCCCAAAAAGTACCGTTTATATACGTGTGGTGGGGGGGCTCAGAGTGTTCCCACTAAGGAAAGTATAGGCTTTCTAATGACACAACCTGCCTTTGTAGCAAAAACGTTCTTTTTATTTACGCTAGAGACGAGAGGCTGGTCTGCTTTCACGTGAGCCCCGGAAGTCATCTCTAAATAGCTCTAAATGGAACGCATTAGAGCTATGGACCAGAGCTATATGGCTGGAGGTGGTCTCCCTATTTTCCGATGATTCATTTAGATGTCGGGTATATATGAGACCTACTGGTTGACAATTAGTACTGCTTGAAACTCATAATGTCTCCCCTTGGACAAGCAGAGATTACCTCTTAAATGAGCACAATAAATTTGGAGAGAACTTGGTTTGAATCCAGGGAAGGACTTAAAAAGTTATGCATTGCAGCTTTTTGGCAAATTTCAAGGTAGTTGCATAGCCAGCTGTTCTTGTTTCTGGTGTGGATTCTGTAGCTAATTGATTGGTAGACACATTAACCAGGTGTCTTTATTTTGATGTCATTAAAGGTGACAAATGTTTCCAAAAGTCCTCCATGGCAGGTTGAATCAGTAGGATACAACAGCAGTGACAACACACCGAAATGTGAGTGGGGAGGAAATAATTGGCATTATGACCCAAAAAAAAAGAAAAAAGCTACAATAGTAATTCGACGTGTTGTTGTGACATTGTAGACGCATCACCAAGAACCAACCAAGAGTAGGTGCTCTGTGGTTGAGCGAACATTGAAAGAGGAACGGAGTTCACAGACACTCAGTCAGGGTTATAACCAGACAACCTTCAGGGATCTGCCACACACCTCCAAGGGAGCATGCTACAGATCTGACAGGACGAGCAAACAACCAGGCTCCCCGTGGATGCCTTCAGAACAGAAGCGCGACGACTTCCTGCTGATGATTTACTGCTCTTATAACAGAAACAAGACAAGATAACCCAGCATGACATATACTCTCCCAGATAATTCCAATAGAACCAACTCAGGTGTGTGTGTGTGTGTGTGTGTGTGTGTGTGTGTGTGTGTGTGTGTGTGTGTGTGTGTGTGTGTGTGTGTGCGTGCGTGCATGCACGAGTGTGTGTGTATGTGTCAAGGGGGGAATCAAGAGGATTTATTCGTCACTAACTCTCAGTGTTGAAAAGTAACTTAGTTATTACTCAAAATAATATTACCTTTTTCCAGTAACTAGTACTATAAGTAATTAGCCTATATACTTTCACATTTTCAGTAGGAATATTACAGTTACTATTTTCCAAAAGTAACTCGTTCTTATTTTCACGAGCCTTGTCCTGAGTTCTCCTGACTGATGCTTTCAATGGCCATTCATTATAGAAATGTGTGTGTGCGCGAGCGCGTGTGTGAGTGTGTAAGTAATCGGAGAACTCGGTTTTGGTTTTACTTCACCTTTATTTAAATTGCATTGAATGGAGAGAGAGAGTAGCCTATATAGTTGTTAAGAGTTTACACTATAGATAAAGTAGGAATGCTATAGTTTAAACACCAAAGTACCGAAACCATGTACCCCCAAATCATTAATCTTTTTGCAACTGAATGGCTGGAAAATGGAAATTAAGAGTTTACATAGTACATGCATACACCTTCCCTAATGATTATATCTGGTTTCAGTATTTATTTATGGTGTATTATTAGTCAATTTATATTGGGGGTCGGGAGGGGGTCCCGAGACATTGCCAAAGCATTTCCGGGGGTCCCCTTGCCAAAAACGTTGAGAACCCCTGACCATTTAAATCGCACAAAATAATTTGATCACTTTGGAAATGAACTACAACATCTGTGGGTTTAGCCTCGGAAACCCAGACGTTTTTATTTCCAGGGAGAGAAAAAAAAGTCTGCGGGTCCGAGTCCACGTCAATACGGCATAGAGTAGCGCAAACGTCGATCACTCTCTGCTGATTTCTGATCGTCTGCACCTTTGTTAAATTGACGCACACACGCACACCAGTACACACACATGTCCAGCAGCTGCGCACAGTTTCTGCCGGCGGATCCTGCCGGGAGCTGCCTATATGCCATAGAAAGCATAGGTGAGTTCCAGGCATACTGTGGGTTTGACATACTATACTGATGAAGACAGCATGTTAGCATAACGATGAAGACATTGAAACTTGTTTCTCTCCACTTTTCGCTACGGCGAGTTGGTGAACCGGCGAGTTCTCCGGCATTCTGTGTGTATGCTATACGCAGATGGAGAACCAACCCAATTAGAGGAGGGAGACGGAAAGGGAGCCATCAGAGCAAAATTAGCTCTGATTGCCACAACATTGTTTTGCTGGGGAAGCAGCGCACTGTGAAATGACCAAATGTTGCATCCTGCGCTCCCAGTCTGGTCGTTCCCTGCGAGGAAGAGGTGGGCGCCTGCAGTCGCAGGGAACGGGAATTAAGCGACGCGACTGTGAATACATTTGCCATTATCATCTGTCTCCAACTCGCTCTTGTCATCTCCGATTTGTTCCCCGTGCAGCTCCATCTCAGTTGCTACTTCACAACTCGACACGCGATGCCTGATGAGGAGCCGTGTCTGTCAAAGTGAGACATCCAGTACATTTGCCAAAACTTTTTCTAAAGGCATAAAAGTGAGAAATGATTGTAAAACGTTGTTTTCGGAATCGTGCTATAGACTTAAAGGAGAATTTCATGCTAGAAGGCTTTCTTACCTTTATTTGTAGTTGTTGCGTACCCACCAAAGAGGTCCAGGTGTTATTTTGTGCAAACGTGCATTATTAGGTATTTCCCCTACGCGACCATACGCCCTCAATGGGGCGTTGGGTTTTAGTGCTAATTCGCTTATTTCCATTTCCTCTCTTCATAATGTAACTAGTATCCCAAACGGCACACTTTACGCCATAATAACTCCAGCCGCAAGGCGTGAACACAGCCGCTGTGTTCCAGCCGCAAGGCGTGAACTCTCGTCTATCTCGAGACTTCGCCAGCTCCATGGTGAGAAAGCCTTCTAGCACGAAATTTTCCTTTAACTTATTCCTTGGCAAAATAGTCTCCAAAATAGACATTTTAATTTGGGATGGGATGGAGCGCTGTCCCTGTTTCACTCAACTGTTGAGCCAGGCATGGGCAGCTGTGACACAATGGTTGCCAACTCACTCTTGTCATCACCGCTTTGTTCCGTAGCTCGAATCTTGGATGCTACTTCGCACCCTAGTGTCCATATTCTGCCATAAAGTAATTCAGTGAAAATAGCGGGCTACCTGCAGCTCAAGGCTTGTACTGTAGGTCTATTGGCAAAATTATTTAGCGTGAAAACAGGGGCCTTAGTATAGAGCACTGCTGGTTTAAGTGGTTAAGAGTTATGTGCATCAGGAGACATCCAGTGCATTTGGACACAAAATAATATGTTAACGCCAGCTCTGAGTCTCACAAAACATGTATTGCAAGCTCAAATATGTGGAAAATATATTACTTTTTATTAATAGTTGTGTTAGACTTAACTTCCTGCTCAGCAAAATACAAGTCTCCACAAAATGGACATGTAGCATCTTTGGGATAGAGCGCTGTCCCCATTTCACTCTTTTCTCGGCTATAAAACTATTCAGCCATAGACTTGGGCAGCTGTGCCACAACGGTTGCCAACTAGGCTATTCCAAAGACGAGTTTGTGAATGTGTGCGCAATGCAGTCACAAAAGCACACTGACACACACACACACACACACACACACACACACACACACACACACACACACACACACACACACACACACACACACACACACACACACACACACACACACACACAGCTCCACTTATTTATTCTTTTACTTTTATGTTTTTTGTGTGTGTGCAGCAGAAGTAGAAATGGGTTTCTTTGGGTGAGTGGTGGCCGGCTCAGCCAGTCAGTGCTCTGACCATCTGCTCCTGGTGATTGGTGAGTCTCAAGTGTTAATCCAACTCGTCCCGTCATGCCTCGCTTTATCGGATCAAAGAAATAGTCTGTTCTGTATTCCATTGCGGAGAAGTATCATTCAAACTTTAATAAAAGAAAGCCATCACGCGCACACACACACGCACACACACACACACACACACACACACACACACACACACACACACACACACACACACACACACACACACACACACACACACACACACACACACACACACACACACACACACACACACACACACACACACACACACGTATGTATCATAAACTTTAGCTAATTACATGCTGGAGTTCTATGTCAATAACTTGGTTTTCATTAACAAAATTAAGTGTTGGCCACGCTTTCAACACTGAATATTTTCTAACATAGCCTACACAAAAACGTGTGCGTCGCTAAATAGGCTGATTGTTTATTGGATTGTTGAATTGATTAATCGTCTTACTTCACTCAACCCGTCACCAAAGCAAGCCTGAATAACTTTTCTGCAATCATTTGTGCTTAGCTTGGGGGGAAAAAACTACTTCTAAGTATAAGCACATTCTTTTCAATTTGAGATTTTTCATTGTCTGCCTGCATTCTACACATGCCATTCTGGATAGAAATGTAATGCATTACACCGGCATACTGGGACCTACTGTCTGGTTGTAGTTTGTTGCTGTGTGCAGAAAGCTGTTTCTGAATTACCTCCACCAGGCCAGATGGATGAATATATTTTCGCCACTGTCCGTCCGTCCGTCCATCCAACCATCTCCGACACCGCTGGACCAATCAAGAAACTCTGCCCTAAGAGGTTTTTTACCGGCCTCATGGTGGCGCTATAACAGGGCCCTTCATGTTTTGGCCTGTAGCTCTTGAACCGTATAGGTTGTACATTAAATATTTCTCTGTACGGTTCCTTGGCTCATTACACAGCTCCTCAAGTCAAGATTTTCTCCTACTAATGTTGCCAAAAAGGTTCACTCAAAGTGTTGTATATAATGTGTTGTATATAATGTATATGCACTTTTAAAGTGTGGCGCATACTTCATGTATTAGGTCATGAGACCATGGCTTTTGTTTCAAATCTGTATTAAAATGTCTTACATCCTATTAGCTCAATGTTGGTGCCCTTTCATGTTGTTTGCTTTCATGTTGCACGGTTTTTTCTATGTCCGGAGGACCACAATGGAAATAAAGGCTTCAGAGGTTTTATTGTGTTGGTTTTTTATCGTCAGTGATGATGAAACAATTTTGACTTTCGTGAAGTGCTCTTTTCTGTCCTGTCACAAAATAAACTCAATCAATCTACAGCAATAGTGACAAGATTGCAAAATGGTTGAATGTGGCCCAGAAGCCAATATCTACCTTATTTTGCTTGTAAACGCGTATATACACCCCCCCATTACACACACACACACACACACACACACACACACACACACACACACACACACACACACACACACACACACACACACACACACACACACACACACACACACACACACACACACACACACACACACACACACACACACACAAAATATGCATTCATTCGCCCATATACTGTACATCTTGAAAACCAAATCTGTGTCTGAGTGTTGTGGATGCCTATGCAAATGAGTACCACTGTGCGTATGTTTACCAATAAAAATGCAATTTCTTTCCCTCTGCGAGAACTGCATGAAATGACCCCATCTGTACCACTGTTTATACATTCATTTGTAATATTCAGGCGTCGCATAAAAGATTGCATTTATCACCGAGATGGCCAGGGAGAATCAATAGCGCTCCTGTCTGGAGAGGGAAGCAGCTATAGGATGCACTATGATAAATTGGAGAAATATACAAAAGACAAAATATGGAAGAAGGAAAAAAAGATTAATATCTAGAGGAATATTAGGATTTGACGATGCATACGGTCCCTCGATTAAATATTCAGTGTTATGTGTTTTCTATAATATTCAGGGAGCGTTGAAATTGATGGTTCCCTGCATGGGTACTTGACCTCCATAGATAGTTTGGAGAAATCCTTGCTTACAGACATTTAAATTGTAAACACAACAGAAACCCAAAGGCCATCTAAGAGATGCTGTGGTTAGTGATTTAGGGGCATTTTACTCGTGCGTGCGTGCTTGTAAAATCTACATGAAGTTTGGCCGGCTGAAAGACACTTTGATCATTTTAGATTTGAAATCAAGCACAACATCTCATGTGATTATGAAACAAAAATCCGGGGGATAGCACTTCCCACCACAATGATCTGATCACCAGAGGCACTAAAGCACCTGCTTCTGGTGGCCACTCTACCACCATCATGCACACTCCAATAAGCTCTCGAGGGAAAGGCAAGCTTCACAACATTCACCACTTATGTTTGAGGGGCACTACGCCCATGCTTTGTGCATTCGTACCATGGCATTGATTTGATTGGCTGAGCACAGAATGTGATGTATGAGGATAATACAGGCTTGGCTTCCCTGATTGGCCAACCCCGACACATCGGCTTGCATATCGTTTGTGCCACTGGCCCTATATCAGTGGTAGCACATATGACATTTACAGAACAATCCTTAACTGATGAAGTTTTGTCTACAGTTTTCCTGGTGTGTAGAATGCTGCACTGGACGGTGCATCTGAAAGGACCAGAGAGAGACTATGATCATGCTGACGTGGCAGTGGGGTACAAGGTGTACTCCTTTGGAGTCCCGGACAGGGAGACCACCATAGTGAACTATGGGGATCCAATTGCAGTCCACGTCTTTAACACAGTGTCTCTGTGCTGGATGAAGTTGCCCCCAGTGAGAACAGGAAGAGAATGTCACCTTGAGGTCCCCTCGATGCGCTGGGGATTTACAGCTGTGCTGATAGAAGATGTCATCTACATCTGGGGCGGAGGTACTTCAATGGAGTATTGCAATGTGCTTTATGGCTTTGATGTCCACACCTACAGATGGTTCAGGGCCAAGGTTTCTGGAACTGTCCCAGAGGAGAGGTGCGGCCACTCAGCTTGTGTCTTGGGCAAGATTATGTATATCTTTGGAGGACGTCACACAGGGCTGACTGGATACTGCACCAATCACGTCCACAAGTTGGACACCACCACAATGCTCTGGTCTCAAATTAACACCAAAGGCAACCCAGCACCTGCTTCGGACGGGCACTCTGCCACCATCATCGGGACAAAGATGTTTGTATTTGGTGGCCAAGGGGACGAATGCGACCACTACAACAACATCAGAGTGTTTGACACAGAGGCCAACTGCTGGCTAAACACACCTTATGCACAGTTTCTTCCAGAAGGACGAGTGTGTCATTCAGCCTTTGCCTTCAATGAAGAGCTGTACATATTTGGTGGTCGCCTTCTGAACTTGACCTTCAATGATCTGTGGAAATTCAACCCAGAGAACATCTCTTGGAAGAAGGTTCAGCCAAAGGGGAAAGTTCCATGTGGAATGTCTAGCATGGGCTGTTGCAAGGTGGGAAGTAGTATCATCCTCTTTGGAGGATACCAATACACAAACATTCTAGGCGATGTTGAGGTATCCGACCTGTACATTTTAGACCTCAGTCCTAATCTGAAAATGTTATGTAAGCTATCAGTTATTCAGTATGGTCTGAGGCAGTCAGGACTTCCACATGACATCAGGTGGGAACTGTCAGCCATGACTACCAACAGCAACAGAAAAAAGAAAAGCACACTAAATGTATGCCAAAGACCAAGTTCCAGGAAATGGAACAAAAGAAAGAGAAAGACGAGATCGCCTCTCTTAAAAAGGCTCCCTTCACTCAGATGGGAAATAAAGCATGAATGCGCTCAGTGATATGCACCAGGAAAAAAGCAGCAGATACATATACAGGAGAATAGAGAACTCGACTACCGACTGCCAGAGGAGTCATGGCTGCAAAGATCTGCAAGAACATAGACTTCTATGCTCAGTTGAGCTCCAGGAATTAAGCAGAGATGCTTTGGGAAAAGGAATGGACCATTATGAAAGATGACTTCAGGAAACTAACTGGGAGTGGGAGAGAAAAACGACTGCAAAGGTGGAGATCTTTGTGTTTTTGTTTTGTTTTTGGGAGGGCAGTTGACACAGACGGAATGACACGTGACAAGTAGTCTGATAGTACTCAGCTGCGGTAAGGGGTATAGTGTGGTACTGTAACGTCTGTTACTTGGTGATCCACAGGTGTTTTTGTTCGTTCTTTCTTTCGTTTTTCTTTCTTTCTCTCTTTCTTTCTTTCTTTCCGTTTATTTCTTTCTGCTGCTCTGTAATGTTCAAGGTATATGAGCTATGTGAGCACTGAGCAGTGTAGATATGAGCTCAGATTTGCTATAGTTACTTTCTAATGGCTTTTCAAGTTGCATCCACATTTTTTGAGGAACAGCTTTGTCCCTTTGTGACTGTGTGACTATGTTATTATGTTTAGAGTACCAATAGGGGTTGCTGTTGCACCACTCGCTTCAGACTGGTCTGATTTTAGAAAACGCACAATTCAAAAGGGTATCTCTGAATGACAAAGAGGAGGACATGTTCCTCTTTATTCAAAATGTCGGTCCGTTTGTTTGTCCTTAAGGTCTAACGGCCAAAATGTTAAATAAAGAGCACAATGTTTTGCAAGTTCCTGAAAGTGTTCCTGACTCTTTGTCATTGAGAGAGATCCCCTTTTAAACAATGAAAAGATTCTCAACCTGACAGAGAATATGTAGGACCAGAACACACAACTCAAAAATCTACATAGTGTTGCGAGAGTGAGTTTTGGCACACATTTAGAGCACATTTAAAAACCAAACCCAGAGAACTGCAGCAGAAAGAATAGCAGCACACTTAAATAAATGCCAGAGACCAAGTTGCAGGAACATAAAACCATGCACTCTACTGTAGCTTGTTCCACAGCTTGGGGGATACAGCGGAAAACCATCAGTCGGGGTAGACTGATGGTCTTTGGGTCAACAACAAACCTCATGCAAACATTACAATTATGAATAAATCAACAAACAACAAAATACAGGGAGCCAGTGGTGTGACGTGTGAGGAATGAATGGGAGAGATTATGTGCTCACATTTGCGAGCCAAGGTTAGTGATGAATGTTGATTTCCAGAGAAACCAGGCGTAAAGTAAGAGGCATCACAGGATCCAAACAACATGTCCTCAGTTTTGCTTTCACGAAAATGTTAAGGGCCAACATCTGATCAATCAATACTATTCTTTACTACTTGTACTATAACTTTATACATAAAGCCTGAGTCCTTTAGTGTTAATGGACTGTAAAAAAAAATCACACCCATGTGAAATGAGTGGTGCCTTTCATCATGATGGTGTATAACATACGACGAATTAGACCGCTCCTCACCCAGGAATGAGCCCAGCTCCTAATCCAGACAACAGTCTTGTCAAAACTCGACTATTGTAACTCCCTCCTTACTGGCCTACCAGCATGTGCACTTAAGCCTCTCCAACTGATCCAAAATGCCGCAGCTCGTTTGGTCTTCAACCAGCCAAAATTCTCACATGTCTCCCCCCTGCTCCGCTCCCTCCACTGGCTCCCGGTCGCTGCCCGCACAGAATACAAAACTCTGATGCTGGCATTCAAAGCAGCCAAAGATATGGCTCCCCCATATCCTGCAAGTATGATTGAACCCTACAAACCCTCCCGCACACTCAGATCAGCCAACGCAGGGAAGCTGGAAGTACCCTCACTAAAAACGCCGGGACAACACTCCACACGTCCCAAACCCTAAATATCTTATTTTGTGTGTACTACTAACTAAATACAATAGAGTGTATGCGCATGACATTGCATACATGTACATCCAAAGTAGTAAAGTATTCTGATTGCATTAAACTCAACATTAAACTCACCTTGCCGCTAACTTTTCCACTCAATTTGGCACTCACTGCATGTGCTTAAACAACATTAAACTCACCTTGCCACTCACTTTTCCACTCAATTTGGCACTCACTGCATGTGCTTAAACAACATTAAACTCACCTTGCCACTCACTTTTCCACTCCATTTGGCACTCACTGCTATATGACAGAGTCAAGCTGGAATACAAGAACAGCTTGATTATAGCCTGATTGGCTATAATCTTTTTTTCACCTTTGCAATTTGGACAATGTTGATTTATTGTGCATGAGACCCTGCTGGATGTTATTGGATTGACTTGTGTGTTCTATCAGGTCGATATGAACCTCAACCGATACTTGACATACAGCACACACCGACTACGTATCTGGGTTTACTCAAATGGAAACAGGTTCAAGATTGCATGGGTGCAGTTATTTGCATACTGTATATTCTACTTTGGATATGTCCTCTTACAACTCCTTGAAAGCCTGTAACTTGAATTCAAATGAAAGCTCCATCAGTCCAGACTGTAAGTACCAATATCATGTCTATATCATATCATATCATGTACCATGTCTTCCCCCTACTGTATAATTCATCTATTTGAAACCTTGAAATCAGAGCATCAATAACGGTAGTAATAGTAATGTGTAATGTGTAATGTGCGTGTGTGTGTGTGCGTGCAGTTTTTCATTTGTCCAGGGTGTGGGCATACCCATTTGCATGACTTTGACTTCCCAGGATCTAACTTTGAGATTTTGAGATCTTATTACCTTGAACGTTGCCGTAGAAAATGCGCTCAGAATCCAAGATGCCATGTCTATATCTCTGAATGACAAAGAGGAGGACCTGTTGCTCTTTATTCAACATTTCGGTCCGTTTGTTTGTCCTTAAGGTCTAACGGCCAAAATGTTCAACCAGCCAAAATTCTCACATGTCTCCCCCCTGCTCCGCTCCCTCCACTGGCTCCCGGTCGCTGCCCGCACAGAATACAAAACTTTGATGCTGGCATTCAAAGCAGCCAAAGGTATGGCTCCCCCATATCTTGCAAGTATGATTGAACCCTACACAAACCCTCCCGCACACTCAGATCAGCCAACGCAGGGAAGCTGGAAGTACCCTCACTAAAAACGCCGGGACAGCGCTCCACACGTCCCAAACCCTAAATATCTTATTTTGTGTGTACTACTAACTAACTACAATAGAGTGTATGCGCATGACATTGCATACATGTACATCCAAAGTAGTAAAGCATTCCGATTGCATTAAACAACATTAAACTCGCCTTGCCGCTAACTTTTCCACTCAATTTGGCACTCGCTGCATGTGCTTAAACAACATTAAACTCACCTTGCCACTCACTTTTCCACTCCATTTGGCACTCACTGCTATATGACAGAGTCAAGCTGGAATACAAGAACAGCTTGATTATAGCCTGATTGGCTATAATCTTTTTTTCACCTTTGCAATTTGGACAATGTTGATTTATTGTGCATGAGACCCTGCTGGATGTTATTGGATTGACTTGTGTGTTCTATCAGGTCAATATGAACCTCAACCGATACTTGACATACAGCACACCGACTACGTATCTGGGTTTACTCAAATGAAAACGGGTTCAAGACTGCATGGGTGCAGTTATTTGCATACTGTATATTCTACTTTGGATATGTCCTCTTACAACTCCTTGAAAGCCTGTAACTTGAATTTAAATGAAAGCTCCATCAGTCCAGACTGTAAGTACCAATATCATGTCTATATCATATCATATCATATCATATCATGTACCATGTCTCCCCCCTACTGTATAATGCATCTATTTGAAACCTTGAAATCAGAGCATCAATAACGGTAGTAATAGTAATGTGTAATGTGTAATGTGCGTGTGTGTGTGTGTGTGTGTGTGTGTGTGCGCGTGCAGTTTTCCATTTGTCCAGGGTGTGGGCATACCCATTTGCATGACTTTGACTTCCCAGGATCTAACTTTGAGATTTTGAGATCTTATTACCTTGAACGTTGCCATAGAAAATGCGCTCAGAATCCAAGATGCCATGTCTATATCTCTGAATGACAAAGAGGAGGACCTGTTGCTCTTTATTCAACATTTCGGTTCGTTTGTTTGTCCTTAAGGTCTAACGGCCAAAATGTTCAACCAGCCAAAATTCTTACATGTCTCCTCCCTGCTCCACTCCCTCCACTGGCTCCCGGTCGCTGCCCGCACAGAATACAAAACTTTGATGCTGGCATTCAAAGCAACCAAAGGTATGTCTCCCCCATATCTTGCAAGTATGATTGAACCCTACAAACCCTCCCGCACACTCAGATCAGCCAACGCAGGGAAGCTGGAAGTACCCTCACTAAAAACGCCGGGACAACGCTCCACACGTCCCAAACCCTAAATATCTTATTTTGTGTGCACTACTAACTAACTACAATAGAGTGTATGCGCATGACATTGCATACATGTACATCCAAAGTAGTAAAGTATTCTGATTGCATTAAACAACATTAAACTCACCTTGCCGCTAACTTTTCCACTCAATTTGGCACTCACTGCATGTGCTTAAACGACATTAAACTCACCTTGCCACTCACTTTTCCACTCCATTTGGCACTCACTGCTATATGACAGAGTCAAGCTGGAATACAAGAACAGCTTGATTATAGCCTGATTGGCTATAATCTTTTTTTCACCTTTGCAATTTGGACAATGTTGATCTATTGTGCATGAGACCCTGCTGGATGTTATTGGATTGACTTGTGTGTTCTATCAGGTCAATATGAACCTCAACCGATACTTGACATACAGCACACCGACTACGTATCTGGGTTTACTCAAATGGAAACGGGTTCAAGATTGCATGGGTGCAGTTATTTGCATACTGTATATTCTACTTTGGATATGTCCTCTTACAACTCCTTGAAAGCCTGTAACTTGAATTCAAATGAAAGCTCCATCAGTCCAGACTGTAAGTACCAATATCATGTCTATATCATATCATATCATATCATGTACCATGTCTCCCCCCTACTGTATAATGCATCTATTTGAAACCTTGAAATCAGAGCATCAATAACGGTAGTAATAGTAATGTGTAATGTGCGTGTGTGTGTGTGTGTGCGTGCAGTTTTTCATTTGTCCAGGGTGTGGGCATACCCATTTGCATGACTTTGACTTCCCAGGATCTAACTTTGAGATTTTGAGATCTTATTACCTTGAACGTTGCCATAGAAAATGCGCTCAGAATCCAAGATGCCATGTCTATATCTCTGAATGACAAAGAGGAGGACCTGTTGTTCTTTATTCAACATTTCGGTCCGTTTGGCCAAAATGTTCAACCAGCCAAAATTCTCACATGTCTCCCCCCTGCTCCACTCCCTCCACTGGCTCCCGGTCGCTGCCCGCACAGAATACAAAACTTTGATGCTGGCATTCAAAGCAACCAAAGGTATGGCTCCCCCATATCTTGCAAGTATGATTGAACCCTACAAACCCTCCCGCACACTCAGATCAGCCAACGCAGGGAAGCTGGAAGTACCCTCACTAAAAACGCCGGGACAACGCTCCACACGTCCCAAACCCTAAATATCTTATTTTGTGTGTACTACTAACTAACTACAATAGAGTGTATGCGCATGGCATTGCATACATGTACATCCAAAGTAGTAAAATATTCTGATTGCATTAAACAACATTAAACTCGCCTTGCCGCTAACTTTTCCACTCAATTTGGCACTCACTGCATGTGCTTAAACAACATTAAACTCACCTTGCCACTCACTTTTCCACTCCATTTGGCACTCACTGCTATATGACAGAGTCAAGCTGGAATACAAGAACAGCTTGATTATAGCCTGATTGGCTATAATCTTTTTTTCACCTTTGCAATTTGGACAATGTTGATCTATTGTGCATGAGACCCTGCTGGATGTTGTTGGATTGACTTGTGTGTTCTATCAGGTCGATATGAACCTGCATGGGTGCAGTTATTTGCATACTGTATATTCTACTTTGGATATGTCCTCTTACAACTCCTTGAAACCTTGAAATTCAAATGAAAGTTCCATCAGTCCAGACTGTAAGACAGAACAACCCTCTATCAGGTATGTTTCAGAGATATAAAACAAATACAAGTTTATTAAATTTATTTGATTCATTTAATGACATTAAAAGTAAGAGATTGAAACGGTCAGAGTAAACATTGAATCAAATTACTATTTGCTTGCATTATAAGGTCCAGGAACCTTTTTTAATTTTATCAATGGCTATGTTGTTCATTTTACTAAATGATACACGCACGTGCACACACCTATATACCTACAGTATGTATATGTGTGTGTGGTTCTGCACTTGAGTCCAACACGAAAAATTGCTGAACTACAAGTTCAGAATGCGTGGAATCTGCATTGTGACCTATTTGATCGGCTATTTGGGCTACTATTCTATAACATTTTATTGAAATGTGAAGAATGATTACAAGGTTTGTGCCTGCGTTGTGAGAAGTGTTGTATATATCAGCCAACCTTGCTCACATGAAGTGCCGTGTTATTATTTTCTTGATAGTCAGTGTGTGTCATGTCAACATATATGTTGAATTATGACACCACATGATAAGAACAATTCCAACCAACATACAGTAATGATAATGTAACGCTTTTTGTTCAGAGTAAAAGCTTGTTGTTTTGTTGTACATTTCACAATAGGGGGCTGCAGCTAGAGGCAAAAATGTTTGGGAGACCTTAATGGAAGAGTTTGCCCTATAAGTAATGCTTTGCTCGATCTGCCTCTGAACCAACCAACACAGCATTTGACAAGGTTTCAGGTGAACTTCAGCATAAATCTGGATGGAGGCTTATTGGAGTCTAATGGGTATGCTCTCTTTGTGTGGACTCTCACTCGGTCTAAACGGTAATACATTTTTTTTTATTTAGCTCTCTAACCAGTACTGTATAATGCATCTATTTGAAACCTTGAAATCAGAGCATCAATAACGGTAGTAATAGTAATGTGTAATGTGTCATGTGCGTGTGTGTGTGTGCGTGCGTGTGGTTTTTCATTTGTCCAGGGTGTGGGCATACCCATTTGCATGACTTTGACTTCCCAGGATCTGACTTTGAGATTTTGAGATCTTATGACCTTGAACGTTGCCAGAGAAAATGCGCTCAGAACCCAAGATGCCATGTCTATACTCTGGTGTAAGTTCAGGGTTTTAACCACCATTTTAAGCAAGTTCTCAAAATCTATAAATTGCTATAAATCAGTCATAACAGTAAAACATATTTGCCTACTGTAGATTTAGTCATTTCTTAGCTGTTCAAGGCCTAGTCAGACCTGATCATTCATGACAAATGGAAATGGTGCATTTACGTGCATATACTGTAGTGCCATTCTTCAAGGTGTGTTACTGTCACCCATTCACACACACATTCACATACTGACGGCGGGAGCCTCATCGGAAGCAATTAGGGGTTAAGAAGCGTCTTGCTCAAGGACACTTCCATATGCAGCCAGGAGGAGCCAGGAATCCAAACCAGGAAGCATCCGAATCCCAGTTGGCTGCTCTGCCTCTTGAGCTACAGTACTTACTCCCGCCCAATGATGTACAGTAATGGCAATTCAAGTTTCTGACACAGTATTCATTCCATATGTTGATCTGACCCCATGCCAAAGCGCCAGCCCAGCAGTCTGCCGTCACCCAGGCGGATGCGTGCACACGTCTTACTGGTCTGTTTAGCCTAAGCAATTTAACCACCGTGTCTCTATTTTGGGCGTGCCAATATAGGCAGAGGTTACATGATTAATGTATTCACTGAACTTTACTATAGGAGTCTAGGAGCATTTGACATTTTGATTTGCCAGCTCTTACTTTCTCCAGGAACAATAATTGCTACCTGAAGCACTTCACCTCTGGACGGATCCCCACTATGACTCCATCTCCGGGTGCAACCGCTGGCTACCCTCTGAAATACTGCCTTTGTGGTAGGAGCACGACCATGCATGTTATACCTTCTGTTTAGCCCACACACCATATATACTACTATGTTAGTATATGTTCAACGAGAACATCACCCAATCCTATTCTCCCGTAACCAGACAATCAGAGAACACTGCCAACATATCTACTCTAAATTCATGAATGGACTTGGAAAACCAGCCGTAACAAACTGCTTTGAAAAGTGGTGCCATCCCTCTTCATTGATTTTTATGATGTAATATATATATTAAAAAAAATTGAGTTAGCTAAATTCCTAACTGCTTCAAAGATATGGAGCGTTAGCTAAATCATTCTGAAATGGGCCATTTTTATTTATTGTAAATATAATGCTCCACGCCGAAAACAGCAGATGGACAAGCTCACACAGCGTATTGCGACGTTATGCCTTGTGAGTGAGAATTACACTCTGTCTCCTAACAGCATCGCGGGATACGTGCAACATAAAGTACCACTACGTGAACCAGGAGAAGCCATGGACTGAAGCCCAGCATTACTGCAGAGAACACTTCAAGGACTTGGCCACCGTTATAAATGAAGATACCATGGCTGAAGTGATAGGCGTAACAGGAAATAGTCCAAACTTCTGGATTGGGCTTCATGGCAGCTGGGAATGGTGTCTAAAGGACTTTTATGGTGATGGAGAGGCCGACTTCAGATATTGGAAAGATGGTGACCCAGATGTTACTAATGAGCAGGCTTGTGCCCTGATAGAGAAAAGCAAGAATTGGATAGACACTCCCTGCACAAAACTTTACGTGGTGATATGCTACAGCAATGGTGAGACACAACCTTTCACAGTAGAGTTGAAACTGTATATGAACTTATCATGTTAAACCCCTCTCAATCTGATATAATAACCGATTATCATATTAATTTAATTATCCATTGTATTATACACATTTGATCTAAGATGCGATGCTATGCTTTCACGCTATTATTCTTTGTGTGTCCAACAGCTTCTAACAAAAGCATACTGGTGGACACCCCGATGAGCTGGTTTGATGGCCAGAAATACTGCAGGGAGAAATACACGGACCTGACCAGCATTCGAAACGAAGAAGAGAACAATGAAGCCTCCAGTTTATTGGACGCGACCGAAGCAACACAAGCGTGGATCGGCTTGCAGAGAAACTGGGTGTGGTCTGACGAGCTCGACTCGCCATACAGGAAGTGGGGTCAATTGCAGCCAGGCGGCAGGCACGAGAAGATGTCGTGTGCGTCCGTTTCGAATGAGAAATGGAAAAATACTAACTGTGCAAAGATGCTTCCTTTTGTCTGTTACGAAGGTGAGTTCTCTTGAGAAGAAGTGGAGGAAAAAGTACTCAATTGTTTTACTTAAGTAAAAGTATCAATACTGCAATGTAGATGTGCTCCGTTACAAGTAGAAGTCCCGATTTCAAAATGTACTTGAGTAAAAGTATCAGCATCAAAATGTACTTAAAGTACTCATATGTTGCTGAATGTCCCGTGTTCAAAATGTGTGCAAAATCTTTTGAAAATAGCCGATCTTACAAGCTCACAATGCGCATCGCAATGCATTGTGAGCTTGTACATCTGCTTTTTTCAAATGGCCAAAATGTATAGGGTTGATGTGGTTAATGTTTTCTAATAAAAATGTAAATGTTCAAAGTGACTAGTAACTAAAGTTTTTAAATAATTTTAGTGGAGTAAAAGTAAAAGTTTTGGCTCTGAGATGTATAGTGGAGTAGAAGGAAATATTCAAGTAAACTACAAATACCTCAGAATTGTACTTAAGTGCAGTACTTAAATGTACTTATAGTTACTTTCCACCACTAGAAGAAGCCATGTGCCTCTGTTTTGAAAATAGAGTAAAGTACTGACTGTGTACAGAGAAGCATTATTTTGTTTGTTGTGAAGGTGAGTGCATGTTGTTAATTCACCATTTTAAATAATGCACATAAGCAAGTTTGTTATTCATGTCCTCACTGTATTGCATTACTGCTTGTTTTTTAATGTTGTTGCCTTGCCTTTCTTTTATTCTCCATTTTTCTGTAAAGCACTTTGAGCTGCATTTCATGTCATGAAAGGTGCTATACAAATAAAGTTTTATTATTATTATTATTAAGTGCGTGCATGCATTATAATAATGCAGAATATTAATAGGGTAATAGTTATAAGTGTAGTTTGAAGGACTGACCAGCGCTGCTTTATCCATTCAGTCGTTCCAGGTGTTATGAAGAGGGTGGTGAAGATCCAGCTGAGTCGTGCAGGAAGCTCGTTGACCCTGAATGAACCAGCCACCCGGGAGGCCATCTTGGAGCAGGTGAGTGATGTCACGTGGGATCACATTCAGAGATCCTCTCTGTTTGGACGACATAATGACAGTGATAGTCAACCCTCTTCATTTCAAGGACCCGCAGTCTCATCATGCATTAGGCCACAGATATATGTACGCACCATTTGATATGAATATGATTCTATTTATCTCAGAGACCCCAGTACAACACTGTAAACTCCTGTGTTCATTAATCTCGGGGAGTGTACAAATGGAACAAAATGGACCCGCGGGCTCATACATTTTGAAAGATACATTTATAACATAAATAAAACACCTGTGACCTTCGAATGTAAGCAAGGAGAAGGCTGGCTTCTCTTTGCACAGTATCTGTCATAGGCCTCACTCACACCTTTACAACAGACTGATGTATGCTTGTTGTATATACAAAGGGTGTGATCCATCTTGCCCCAATGCATTTCCAATGGGAGTCACATGGTTTGACCCAACATTTGTGTTGTATGAGGGGGAGGGGGGCAGTCGAAACACAGCCGAAAGCCATACAACAGCTTGTAGTCCAAAATGTTGTATCAAACCATGTGACTTCCATTGGAAATGCATTGGGGCGGCCATGACACTTACATGTTGCTTACATCTAGAATGCATCAATGTTGTATGCTAGATCGAAAGGTGTGAGTGAGGCCATACTAGGCGGCTCTTTGGATGCCCAGACGACTTATCTACCCATTCAGCTACAGTATGACTCACGGCTACATGCTAGCAATGCAGGCCCATAGAGTATCTGAAATACGTTCATACATGATGCATCGAATGTAAAACAAACATATACAAGGCTTACCAAAATTAGCCCACGCTATCTAAATGCATACAGTACATTTCTCTAAATATTTCTTTCAGGTCAAGAACAGAATGGCAGAACAAGGACATCATGGAGAGTTAAAGATGAGCTGGAAGATCCAGCCAGATGGAAAGATCTTCCACAAGAAAGATGTCTGTGAAGATGATTCAGAATAGTTGAAAGTAGAGTCTCAATGCTAAGTTCAAACTATAGACACGAGACATATATAATTAAATTAGCTCAGCATCTCATTTTCAAGAGTCAGGTACAGCTTCAAGTAAGCAGGGCACCTAAAATAAATGCATTCATAAATGAAGAGAAACCAGTGTACAGTAGTTGCCCTCTTGCTTTAGGCTGCAGCCAAGTGAGTGATTTGTACATGAGGCAGTACGGGTGGGTATCATATGGGCATACTCTATACATTTAAGAATGTTTATTTGCGTGTGCACGTGCTTCAAGTATGATTGTATGGTTGTATAGAACTACATTTGATCACTCTTAAGCTTTTTAATAATATAGATTGTGTGTGTGTGTGTGTGTGTGTGTGTGTGTGTGTGCGTGCGTGCATGTTTTCTCGTGCACATTTACTTTTCTTCTCATGTGGAAAGTGTCATTTATCAGTTTATGCATATAGCATTTACCAGTTTGTACAACATCTGAGATCAATGTTTTCTATCTATATCTTATATCTTGTTTTGCTTTGTATCAGTTATGATTGTGCAATTGTACTTTTATCTGTGTGCTCAATAAACTATAATTTACGATGTACTTTAGCAGATCATGTTCTCCAGAGCGACTTACTGTACAAGTTAATGTAAGTAAAGGACAATGCATATTAATGGACGTCACATGGACGTAAATACACCGGATATAGCACAGTTGCTAATTTTCATCCGCAGTCCTCACAGGAAACACAAAACAGACAGGCAAACAGTGGAATACATTTACATAACATTACATAGGGAACACAGCATAAAAAATAAATACACCTAAAATAATCATGAATGGTTGCAGCTTTGGTTTTTAAGCAACCATTTTTTTCAGATTGTATTTTAAAGAGGGAAATGTAGCACAATCCCTCATACGCAGAGGAAGGCCATTCCATGCTACACAACCCTGTACTGAGAGGACATTTTGGCCAAATGTTGTTTGACTTCGCAGTCTTGACTTCGTTGTTTGACTTCGCAGTTTGACTTCGCAGTCTCCTCGAGTGGTTGCTCTGGTACTGATTCCCCTATCAGGCTTCACACACACAGGCCAACAAACGATATAGAGTAAATTGGCACCTAGACTGCCAAGAAAAACTGTTACTCAAAGAAACTAGGATGCCACGTAAACAAATCAGACCTAGCATAAACAACATTGCAAACTACAACAAAACATTTTTTAGCATTTGTAGTAATACTGTACCCTGAAGAAGGCATCCTGCTTGCCAAAACGTTGGTTTAATAAAGTTTCTAGCATTGTGACTATGAGCTAGTGCGGGCTAGGCTCTATCCCTTTCTTAGTCAAAGTTTTATCTCCTGCGGTCAGCACCTCCCCACTACTGGTGTGCGCTCCTACCTTTTTGTTTGTAGCATTTGTACTAGTCAAACATTATTATAGGTATTAATCATAATTATGGTATCTAAATAACATAGGCTACCATGACACAGTTGACATACTGTATGATGATGATGTCACATGACAGTAACCACAGTAACCACACAGACTAATGCTAGACTATAGTCTTGCACACATAGGCACGTGTTGGAGCGGTTAGCACCGCTCACAATTATGGACATAGTGAACCGTCACGTGACCCATTGGTATCCTTGTAGACCCGTTTTTAACACACCTTTTGGCTTTTTGGAACTTCCAGTCAGGAAATGAAACAAGAAACGACTGCTATTGGCTGCAACCCCAGCGAGGGCAGGACTTCACTCGGTAGACCCAGTAGAAGCCCTAGAAACAAACCCTACTTTATCATTAACAATTAAAAACAACGTATTATGAAATAGGCAATACAATCAAGTGTAAAGTCCAAAACCTTGGAGGTTAATGGAGGCTATTATGCTTCCGCAGTCTTCAGGCACTGAAATAGCTACATCTGCTGGGAACTGGGAACTGCAAGTAATTTCGTTCTTCCGCATAAGCTTCAATTTCAAGAGCTCTCCGATGCTCACCGATTTTGAGACTTATGGCTGAATATTGACACGATGAGACTGATTTAAGCTGCCCGTGTCTAAACTGCTTGTTGAGGTCTGAAGAGAAGAACTCCATGGTGGCATTTACTGGCGTGCAGATTTGATTAATTCTCATCACATGTTGAACTTTTGAGCCAGCACCCAGTCTAGTAGGACTGGTGTGGGAGTGTTTGTGTGTGTGTGTGTGTGTGTGTGTTATGCTTTTTCCTCAAAGGTTTAAGGCCATCCATTCTTTGATGTCCCTAAGACATCACAGGCAATCACACAATACAATCATGGAGCTGGTATCAATTGTGAGTCATCTGCATAAAAATGATAAGAAATGTCATGTAAAAAAAAAAGCAATCCCAGAGGGAGACCATACGGGGGAAAAGATGAGAAGATGGAAAATTCACCCAGAGGTGCCCAAATTAGGTTTTGACTTGCATCATCCAAGGAATCCAGGGAAAATACATTTAGATTATATGACCTATGGTTCAAGTCCAAATGTTAAGTGGGCTGGTATAACACCACCATGAATCATATTATTATATTTTAAAAATACACGCGCATATACACACACACACACACACACACACACACACACACACACACACACATCATACATGGACACAAAAGGACAGACTGAGGTTAAACCGGGTGCTGTGACAACGGAGCGTGTATTGCAGATACTATAGGGTGGTGAAAATTATTCTCGATTTTCAATTTTCCCAACTTGCATCGTTCCCAAGTCGGCCGGTGTTCCCAAGTAGGCTGGTGCCTACGTGGGAACGCTGCCGGGAACAGGTCTAGTATAGTACCTGTAGGCCTACTTATTTATTTTTTTGTAAAATAAATTAAAACATCTAATGAATATAGGACTACAGTGGAAATGCGTCCCCACATCCCCAAGACTTTTGTGTTCTTTTAGCCCAAATGTTTTACTGTGCTGTTTAAATGTTTTAACTAATCAAGTATTCAATCAATCATTAAAACTATCTTTATTTAGATGCAGGGCTATTCATAAAACATTCAGGGCTGTAGCGTAGCTTGGGCATCTACGTATCTATCTATCTATCTATCTATCTATCTATCCATCAATCAATCAATCAACCAACCAATCAATCCATCTCTATTGTTTGCTCGCTTTGTCTGTCTGTCTGTCTCGCTCTCTGTGTGCTCGGTGAGACGACAGCCATCCATGTCCGTCTCCTACAGCTTTGGTGGCCTCTCGGTTGGATGGGAAGTGAAGTGTTGATTGGTACCCTGCTGGCAAATGGCAGGGGAGAGGAGGCTGCCCGCTGATACATGCTCATGATGTGTGAGAGCACAGCCCCTCTCGGCCATGGCCTGGCAGGAACAAACGAGATGGTGAGGAACACGAGCTAATGATAAAGGCTGAAAAGAAGAACGCCACTGAAGGGTGGAATCTTTTCGCTTCTTCTGTTTGTGTTAAGTTTCGCTTAACCCATGCAGGGACCCAGTTTGATCATGCATAAGGCCATGGACTCCATTTGGTATGTTCTCTGGAACTCCAGAGAACATACACTCAAATTTAAATCTGAGTGTACAAATGCGACAAAATGGACCTGGATGTATTTGTTCCCCATTCCCCAAGTATATAGGGTTTAATTGGTAGATTAAACACTTATTATACACAAATTAAATATTACACTGGCATCTGGCATTACACCAGAAAAGGCAATAATGAGTGCACACTACAACTGCACACTGGAGAACATTGACATTTCAATGAACACCACATCACAGTGTGACACATCGTGACCTTGTAGATCAGTTGTCGGTATGCAACACCAGCATAGTAACTAAGTACTGTAAGTCAGGCATGCTGGAAACTCATTGGTCTGAGAAAGCTTTTGCTTTAGCAGTCAAAGTGTGGCAGTTGAAGAGACAGCCCATCTTAATTTCTTTCTTCAGTTCAACTTCCATTGAAGTGTATATTCCATGTCTTTCTATTTTTTAAATGAATACACAGTCAAATCCTTACCTTGGCCTAAATCTAGCACGTGCAGAGGGAGTGGCTTTTGGGGCTCCCTTTTGTCTCAAAGTGCTCCTTTCTCACCCCCCAAAAATGGATAAATAAATAATAATAATAATAATAATAATATTGATGAGGGCCACGGTTGATCCATGGCCCTTTATCAATATTATATATTATATCTACATTTCTGGTGTGAAATGGCACGAGGAACGGACCACACAAAAAGACCACCCTCAAAAATCGGCGAGTGTACAAATCTCACCAAATGGACTTTCAGACAAGCTGCACTATTTAGTATTCATCACCGGTGTCATTTTTCACTTCACTTTGCAGTTGTTCTGTCCCCTGTACCATGTTGATCTGTTCCTGTACTGTACTGTATTGTATTGTGTTTTTGTATGGTAGTGTTGGGTGCTTGGTGCACACATGGCATCAACGCATGGTGTTGTGTGCTGGCACACTATACACTGTCTTTCTTTTATCATTCATTTTTTAAGAGCCTGCTCAGGGACTACAGATGAAATTTAGCTTTGGCTAACTCTGGCTTATTTACATTGAGGTGGAAATGTTGATTAATGAGCTTTGTCCCTGTCAAATAAATAAATAAATAAGCTGAACAAGCTGGCATTCCTGGCAAGGAAGTCTAGCTCTTTAGTTGGAGTTCAACTGGACAATCTGGAGGTGGTTACAGAGGGGAGTACGAGGAGGCGGCTGGACGCTATCCCGATGAGCCCCTCCCATGCCCTGCTAGTGGGGGTGAGTCTCCCGTCACAAAACAAAGGGACTTGGACAGTCCTTTGTGCCAGTAGCCATCAGGCTTCACGACCAAGCCTGTGCGTTAAGGACTCCTGCTCCTGGCATTATTACCCACAGATTGCTGAGATGTATAGTCACAACTGAACCATGACAGATGCTTCAAGGATAAACGGTTTCATGGTTGATAGCCCGTACAATAATTTATTATCCAGATATTCACTGTTGCGACTGACACTATGGGCTCCATCTTACCCCTTATCCCTAAACTTACTTGCCATTTTTTACTATTTTAAAACATTTAAAAATTGTTCAACTATAGCCAATCTACATCGACAAGTTGTTAGCTTGTAGATCGGCTATTTGTACTATTTTAAAAGGTTTTAAAATAGTAAAAAATGGCAAATAAGTTTAGGGATAAGGGGTAAGGGGTGGCGAAAGATATAGGGCTATATATACCGGTATATATATCCCCACTGTTGATAGTTTGTACATAATACAGTATACCATAGATGTTGTGGGGTAGGTGATGCATTCATGCACATATTCGCTGGTGGCAGATTGTACATTATTCTTACAATTATATGAACTCAGACCAAGTGCAGATGGCCAGGGTCTATTTATGTCAATAAAGAATCAATCAATCAATCAATCTTAAACCTGCACATATCCTGTGTTTCATTCTTACTGCAGCTGCTACTGTACTGTATGCACCTGGGTGATCAATAAAGGGTCTATTCTATATCTTATCTTATATCACAGTGAGGTGTTTTTTGTGTTGGTTTAAAGGAGGGGTGGTGGGAGATGGGGGCAGCGCAGGAAGACTAATCTCATTGAAGCTGATGCCAATGTTCCGCTGGTTGCCTGCCCGCCTCTGTCACAGGGAACGCGATTAGGCTGAGAGGCTACAGCTCAAAGGTCAGAGCGGTCATCATGGTATCGGTTTGGCTGGCAATCAAGACACAGAGATTACCATGAAGAGCATGACCGACAGACTGAGTGATGACAGCCAAATTCACTGCCAAGTGAAGTCATTAGTTGAGAGAGAGAGAGAGGGGGGGGGGGGGGGGGGTTGGTGTGTGTGCGCATCCATGCGTGCATGCATCAATGTTTTAGTTGGCCGTTTTTTTAAGTCCAGAAAATAATTCCCTTTGTCTGAACATATTATTTGTATCACTGCAAATTAGACACATTTCAATCTCTCTCTCTCTCTCTTACACACACACATATTGGGCACAACGTCAAAATGCAAGCTGTGTAATGCCAAATTGTACTACCACAAATCAACAGAGATGCACATTTGAAGATGAAATATCCAGAGATGCCTAAAGTGACGTGAGAGTCGCCGGATGGTAACCGCAAGGTTGCCAGTTAGAACCCGGGCTCCCCCAGAGTTAGTGTCGAAGTGTCCTTGAGCAAGACACTGAACCCCTAATTGCTCCTGATGTGCTGGTTGGTTCCTTGCATGGTTTCAGCTGACATCGGTGTATGAATGTGTGTGCGAATGGGTGAATGTAATGCACAATCTATGAAAAGCGCCGTGGATAAAGACGCTATATAAATACACCATTTACCATTTATATCACAGTGGCCTGTGAGTAGCCTATATTTAGATTTATTGCACCATTTACCATTTATATCACAGTGGCCTGTAAGTAGCCTATAGGGATTTATTGCACCATTTATATCACAGTGGCCATTGAGTAGCCGTATGTTTAGATTTATTAACGGCCAGCTGAGCCAATCAATGTCATGATGGATTATTTGGAAGCACATCTTTAAATTTGTGTGCAGTACCATTTGATTGTGACTTACATTCTGAAGAAAATGTGTTCTAATAATCTTGCACACACACACACACACACACACACACACTCACACACACACGGGTGGCGCTCGCTTCCGTGGCAGTGCGTTGGTCCGACATGCGTTGCGCCGTGCTTGCGGTTAGGGTAAGGGTTTGGGTTAGAGAATCCTGCCACGTGAAACACTACAGACTGCCGAAGGGTGTTGCCGGAAAATGCACTCGCTCTCTCTCAAATAGCAGACCTATACAGAAGCTCACAAGTCACAATGCATCGAGCTGCGATGCATTGTGAGCTTGTAGATCGTCAATTTTCCTGAAGCCATTTCACAATAAGGTGAGAAAGCCAGAGGCTATAAGAGGAAAGGTTTGGGAACCCCTGCTCTCTCTAGTTCAATGTGCTGCGGCCGGGTGCCTGGCTGCAACTAGAGTTCACTCCCCGGTCAGAGTCCGTGTGCTTGTTCGATTCCTCTGGGTCCTTCTGTCGACGTCCGTTTAGGAGACGCTTGAATGAATTGTCATTGCCTTACACTGCTGAAACCTCTAGCTGGGCCGATAGTCCCAAGGGTCGTGCTCAGGCCCAGGCCCATCATGGCCTCCCGATACTCGGCTTCGCGGTGCTTTTTTGTGAGTTTGTTGTTGAGTCTATCGTCTATACATTCTAAAACAGAATTAATCAGATTGATAAGAATAGGACTTACCTAGAAAAAGCACTATATAAATCGTATGTGTTATTATTGACACAAACATTATATCCTAATTGTCTACGTGAGACATGACCTTTGACACAATTCTGTTTCGTCACGAGCAACAGGCATTGTATTAGCTCAATGGTAAGGATGTCAGCAACCTACGCAGGAGACCCGGGGTCAAATCCAAAGTAGAAGAGGAAAGTTACTGCGGCTCTAAAGAGGATTGAAAACATAGGCCGAGTTTGTTATGCCCACTGGCAATGCAGGGATGCAGTATCTTTTCTGTAAAGGTTTGGTAGTGTACTGTATTGCATTTATTATTTTCTTGTCCAGTTTTGTTTCAATTGTTGTCTTAACCATGTAAAACCCGGATTAATTTCTACTTGCAAAAATGAGATTTCAGCCTTACCACAACTTTTTACTACTAGGACTTATCAGAGTAAATTATGTAAAAAAATATATATATATATTTTGTTTTTGTAAATTGTATGCACATTTATAATAATTATTAAAATAATAAATTAATAATTTGGGGGATATCTTTCACAATAAACGTTTAGGTGAAAAAATATCAAAAAAATAACAAATAATGAATTAATTAAAATATGTTGTATTATTGCAACGCTGGGTGTTAATTGTTTGTATGATTCTTGCATGTACATTCTATGCAGTTACTGAAAAAGCAATACAATTTTAATCATAAAAAAATGCAGGGACCATCGTGGGAGCTCTCTCTCTCTCTCCCTCTCCCTCTCCCTCTCTCTCACACACACAATGACACATGCTGTTAAGTTACCGCGACTAATATTATACTAATATAAGACTACAAGTTAAAAGAGCCACACAGACACTTTAAAACGAGAGGTCAAGATACAGTATATAACCTATGAGCAGCAGTCGATTCAATCCAATGGAGAGAACATTGTTTACATTGCCAAAACAAAAAGTGGAACAATACAAAATAACAAAATTACAATAAATCAATTTATATGTACCAAGATCACTCAATGCAGATAAGTGCAGGAATATACACAATGATTAGTCTTTAGGGTGGTTGTGTTCCATTGTATATCCTTCTCCTATCACAGCAGCTCACGAGTCTTGCTGCTGTTTGCACATTGTTGTACTTCATCCAGAAAATATGGGAGTTTTTTTAATATGGGTGATTGTAAATATGTGGGAAGTATGTGTCTCTGATGTCTTGGTACAGTGGACAGATGGTTAGGAAATGTAGCTCAGATTCCGACTCAAATAGCCTCCATCAGGGGCCTCAGTTTAATATGCTTCGCCACTGGTTATTCCTGTACATGTAAAAAAACATGGCATGTTGACCGCAGTTCACTGTGATGGCTAATGTGATGTGTAAGTGTAAGCAACACAGCTTGCAGCTAATACAGTCTGATAACAGGTGTGTCAGATTTAGGTGTGCCAATATGCAAGCATATAGCAGTCAACAGTATTGGCACTGCTTGCACACTGGCACAACTGAATCCAACACACCTATTATTAATTCATTAGCTGCAGCTTGTTGGTATTGGCTGCATCAGTGGTTCTCAAACTTTTTGGCGGCGACCTCCAAAATAGCTATGACCAAGTCACATGACCCGCGTCCTTCACGACTCGCCGATCTAACGATAGTGAACAAATGCGAGAGCATCAGCACACTTCATGTGTGCATGCGCGCACGCATTACAGACTGCTATAATTAATTAATAATAGGACAAATAAAATTGAGAAACCAACTACTATTTGTTATAGGTCATAGCTGTAATGCTAATTTACTAAAACTGTGTATCCAAAAGGAGAATGTGCACCTCTTCCCAGTTCCCACAGCTCCAGTAGCCACTATAGCCACCCACATTCCTGCTTTTTATGTTGAAAGAATTCTACACAGGTTGATCAGTGTGATGTTTGCTGTGGACGTTTCATTTGCATTAAGCTTCCGTGCATCAGAACCTAAGCACAGTACACAGCATGTTGGGGCTGATCAATTTCAGAACATGGCAGGGGAAACCATATAAATACTCCTGCTATTTGCACTGCATTGGCACTTGGCAGAGGGAGTGTAGCACCCAGGATTACATTAGGTAATTGACACTGGGACCCCTTTTCCACCGGTTCAGTTCTTTTTGGTTCTTAGTCCATGAGCCAGACCTCCAAAAATGGAACGTTAAGTATATGAACAGAGTGTGCAAAACCATACCTATATTAGATTGTTCATCACCATGAAACTAAATATCAACGGGGGTGACAATTATTTATTGTCAAATAGATATATTAATATATATGAAACTATAAACACAGCTACTACTGTGGAAGGGTTATCATATATTCATTTACTTATGGGGATGGGGGGGGGGGTACCTAACATAAAATATGTCAAAATATCATTTGACATTTAAAAAAACCTGGCATTCTACCCTGTGAAAGAACAGAAGGAAATAATGTCAATTATTTCCTCCTGACATTTCAGTTTGTGTGAGTGACAAAACCGTCTAGAATTTGAACTTGATATTTATGTCATATTTCCATATTTACACACCAATTTAAAACCTGACATTTTGGTGAATGATTAACTCATTTTTGACTGAAATTGAATAACATGCCAATTTGTTATCCCCTGTAAAGTTAGGCTTAAACAGTAAACTTCCAATGACCACTAAACTCCTAACTGCTTCCCGGGTGCTGTAAAAATGGTAGCCACTGCTCCTGGTAGTTAGGATGAGTAAATGCAGAGGATAAATTCCATTCATGTGCAAAGTACAGTAGCTAAAAACCCAAACAACAACCTTTTTGGTCATTTCTCTGCACTCAATCGCTGGCCACTGCCACCGACATCAAGAACTCCCGGCCAAAAAGCTTGTACTGTGGGAACCAACACACGGGCATCGATCGAGAGGACGTCCCACACCTACCTACGTGGACGTACTAAAGAAAGATACTGGATACTGGTGCGGAAAACACAAAGGAGCTGGCCAGATGTATGGAGAACCGAGATGACTGGAGACGCTTAACAACCCTTTGTTGACCAGAATCCCCATTCCAGAGTATATTTTCTTCCCTAAAAATAGCTGATCTAAGCTCACACATTGCGTTGTGAGCTCCTATAGATCGGCCAAATCCTCACCTCAGAATCGGGACGCTATAGGGTTCATGTGGGTATAACTCTAAAAGTGAAAAAAGAAATGGCACATTCACTGGTCAAACTTTGGCAGTTATAAATTCACACTCCACATTTTGTGGTCTGGCCTAGTTTAAGAACAGCTCTGTGTAAAACACGCAGTGAGCTATACTGTAGGTGTGAGGATGACGTTGTCTTGTTGGGAGAGGAGAGTAAATATTGATGCACAGTCTGTTCCCTCTCAGCCTCAGACCATCTGGATCTACAGTGGACCCTGGAGAACAACAAACTACAAGAAAAATAAAGTCTACTCTCTACTTTTCACTTCCTCCTGCAGAGCCTCTGTCTCTTTCATTCTCTGTCCCTCTCTTCCTTTTCTCAGTTAGGAGAATTTCCTCTGTCCAAAGCCGACTTTCTGATACTTTTCTACCAGCCACATCTATCAACATCTGTCTTCTCTCCCAATCTCCTGTCTAGTAGCTTCATTTCCGCCATCCACCCTTTTCTGCCTCCTGCACTCTCTCTCTCTGTCTCTCTCTTGCTCAACCCTCCAAGAGATACTTTGCTCTCATTCTATGTGGTCCAGCCACAACAGTCAGATGAATTATAGATGAACACCCAAGGAGCAGAATAGAGAGAGAGATTTCTCACACGCGCACACACACACACACACACACACACACACACACACACACACACACACACACACACACACACACACCTCCCCCCCCCCCCCCCCCCCCCCCCCCAAAAGATCTGCAGCCCAGAGCAGGGAAATATTTTGATATGGTCATTTAACAAATGCTTTTATCTTAAGTGAACAGCTGTAACGCTGTAAGTCATACTATTTTCAGCGAAGACGCCGAGGGGCTTTTCTGGAGTACGATCTGCTTTTTAACCCATTCTGAACGGGAACCCCTTTTGGTGTAAGCATTATGTTATGCTTTAGCTATTGAAAAATAGCAGATCTACGAGCTTGTAGGTCTGCTATTTTTGAAGAATCGAAGAACGACTGACATTTTTAGAATCTGATCTCAGGTCAGAATGGGGTAATCAGACAAGTGTGTGTCCAGTGGAAAACTTCGTATGAATCTGATCTCAGGTCAGAATGGGTTAAGAACCAAAACGTGTGCTCGACGTGGACTCTCTTGGAAGTGTCTCTGGTGGTCCGCGTCTGAATGTAGGCCACGGGAGGCTCCCCATGTGCAGCACATTGTTCTACTGCAAAGACCCCATGCTTCATGATATACCACCAGAAGTATAAATATATATATGACCATGTCCTGCACAGACTCTGAGAGAATCCAAAGCAGCTCTTCCTTGAAGGTATAACTGTAGTGAACTCGCAGAGCCTTGCTCCTCACATGGCCAGTACGCTCTCTCTATATATATATATCTCTCTCTCTCTCTCTCTCTCATCATCAGGATCTTCACAGCAAGTTATTTTCTTCCCTTTCTTCTTCCGTGTGTTCTCTTTTCTTGAAGCCGCGGTTCCCGCTCTCTTTCGTCTCTTTTATTAACCAGAATCAGTTTCTCTTGTCAAAGCCCTCCCTTGCATCCATCACTTTTTAATAACCCTCCTCTTTTTAATGAGTTCTGTTATGTACACAGGGGGCAGCGACGAGGGGCCAATTTGTGATTTCACATCAGATCAGATCAGAGAAAGCTATAGGAAGAGAAGAGAAGAAAAAAGGAACACCTCCCTCCCCTATCTCTCCTCCTCTCAGCTGTGCTCACCAGAGGAACTGCATCTCATCTCCGCATGCATGGGGAATAGAACTCCCAGAACCGCCATTTTGGAAGCATCCTTCGGAACAACAAGTCACTGGAGAGAGCCCTATGCAGAGGGTGAAGTGGTGCGACAGAGAGAGGGATGCTGATATATATATATATATATATATATATATACACTCAGATGAGGTTAGTTAACTTTATTCTACTGGATAGGCCTAATGAAGCTCCGTGTTCCTCCTCTCCTCTTCTCTTAATTCCTTGTAGTAGTATGAGAGTCTGTTGAAGGAAGGGGAACCGGAATGTATACGTGTTCTCACCATGTGCATAATTTAAACACCTGCAGGCCTGCAGTCATTCTCTACCTAGATAATGATGGCGGAAACTCTTTGACGAGCTGACAAGATAATGATCCTGATAGTCACATTGCAGTACATTTCTTCTTTTGAAGGTTTCCAACAATCTCGCCAACTAACCATTTTTTATAAGGAAATATACTACAGTTACTGCCCAAAAACAGGAGTCTAGGGGTTCAACTTCTTTGCAGTATAGTCTCACGTAGCCAGATACCAAAATGTTTGCTGGGAATCTATGTAAATGCAATAGGGACGAGAACGGCAAAAACACAGCCACTATACCAAAGCTACGCCTATATACTGGAACCTTTGAAACCGCCCTCTAAAGTCTTTGTATTGGTTCTTGCATTGGTTTGCTTTCTGAATTGTTCAGACACACAGTTCACAACTGCACTCAAATGTCCCCAGACATTTTTGGTCGGCGGAAAGCTCAGATTTGTTGGCTCCGCGAGACTATACGTCTGTGCTGCGTCCAGCTTGGGCATATGCCCCGACGAACCCAATTGGCCGTGTTCATGGAAGGGAAGCCGGGTGGGGAGGACGATGTCTGTCACTGTGGCTTTCCAGTGACTTGGTCTGTTCAGTGGGGGAGCTTAACAGAGGAAGAATAGCATGACCTTTACTCAATACGGCTTTGACCAACAGTCTTGGATGCATGCATTTACAAAATACCAATGTGATGTTTTGTGAAGCTAAGTTGGATTATTATTTTATTATTATTTTAACACTTCCAAGAGCCCTGCGTCAGACGGCGACACACACATTCCCACCCAACGGCCCATGCAGCACAACCACAGTTTCAGTTCAACCCCAAAGTATGTGAAGGGTTCCAAGTCCCAGAAAACAGTAAATAACTTTTTTTTTGTGGCTTTCGCATTGATTTTATATTTTTTATGGAGGGACAGACAGTAGGCTGACAGGAAATGGGGAGAGAGATGGGGGGGGGGGGGGGTGACATGCAGTAAAGGCCGTTGGAAACGGGGGTCGAACCCACGGCCACACTGCCAGACTGGATTACCAGCCATGGTGCCTGGACCGCTGAGCCACGGCCCCAGGCCAACAGGACATAACTTTGTTTCGTTTTATTTTCCACCATAGCAATCTCGTTTGATACACCAGGAGGATCCAGGATCATGTTTACAGCCGCCCGGTCTGCGGCGGTGGTAATTCCTCCAACATGATATCTATTTCTAGCGGTGACAGATTGATCGCCGGCCAAGCCTGCTCCTGGACCCGACTGCTAATTGAGGCACCGGGGGGTTGGAGTGTCGGTCTGTCTCACAGCCGGTCTGACACCAGCTGGGCCGCGCAGAGAGACGAAACAGAGGAGCAGCAGCAGACACTGTAAAATACTCGGGGTTAGTTTAACCCGGAAGAGTGTGCAAATGGAACCCAGCGGACATCGTAATCCATTTGCACACTCTTTTTCCGAGGCATCCGCGCAGGGCCTTGGAGCTAGGGTGTGTCTCGCAGCCACCAGCTGGGCCAGCAGATACAGAGAAGTGGAAGGGGTTGGTTGGGGGGGTAGAATGAAAGATAAACGGAGAGCACAGAAAGAGAGGCAGAGGTATTGAATGAAGGGAATATACTGTATACTGTAGGGAGAGATGGGTCTACTCTAAAGTCTAGTCTTGCGTGGTCAATTTTAATCTATTCCGTTTATTATTTGGCCTGTAGTCAATTTTACTACCGTATTAAAAAACTAACCTTTGCTAGAACTTCTAGCAAAGGTTAGTTTTTAAACAATTAACTAGAAAAGTGTGCTGACCGCCAGGCGAGGTTGCCAAGTCAGGGCCTGCTAACTTTGGAAGAAGTCTTAGCCAGGGAAATAAAAATGTTGATTGTACGACCTATACGATACAAGAGTAATAGGCCAAAATGTGAAGTAGTCTCGGCCATGCCTTCGGCCTAGCGGAGACAATCAGCAAGCCAAGCCATCACTGATCACATACAGCAATCATAATTCTCAACAATAACGTCAAGTATTATAGCTTAGCAATAGTCTAGTTTGGTCAATTCTAATCTCCTCTGGTTTAGTCAGTAGTAGGCTCAGGGAGCAAGAGCGGCCACATGGGAATTGGAAGCTTCCCGGTTCCCGGTTCAATCGCCAGCTCCACAATGCATACTGTAGAGTGTCAAGGTGTCCCTGAGCAAGACACTGAAGCCCTAACAGCTCCTAACAGCAGGTTTCCTCCGCCAGGTGTGTGTGAATCAATGTAATGCCAAGTGTAACGGCTTTGGGTGAAGACTCTATAGAAATGCACCATTAATTCTAGTCTAAGTGAGAATCAGGAAGCTGAGGCGATGATGCGATATACATTCTGGAATGACTGGCCTAGAACGACGCTCTCCTCAAGAAAAAGGGACAGGGGTGTGATAAATATTCAGACAGTTGTATACCTATCAAATATATCGTACTGATCATCTGACTTTTAGAGTTTAGGCGACCATCTCTGAGGAACTATGAGAGAGAACTGAGGGGTCAACATGACTGTCAGGCTTTGACTGGACGGGAAAGTGTTCTGCCTTCATGTGCTGTAACTATGGAACGATGATGTAACCGAGTGACCAATGAAATGATGGATGATGTGCCTGGGGATCTCAAACCTCATTTCAACAATGCAGCTAACAATAAGGAATTCCTCCACAGACCCTGTAACAACGATATACCTCAGGTGAAGTGAAGGCACCCGTTAACACCTGGGCAATCTGGAACGCCAAACACCACGTTGGAAGAAGAGCCCGCTCTTCACTCAATGGGCGCACATACACTGTCCTCTTTCCTCCCTCGGAAACTCCCCCCCCTCGCTACCCGCCCTGGCTATTTTATACATTTCCCTTTGTCGTTGCCTATATTTAGCTTGCCTTTCCCCCTCTCTCCCTGCGTGGATGATGTCGGTCACGCTCTCTGGTGCTCAGAGTGGTTGGATATATAGAAGCGCTATATAGCTGCCAGGCATTCTCCCCCCCCAGCCCACCCCCCCACCCCACCCTCCCCCCAGGCTGTCATTGGTATTGGGGTCACGTTTCTGTCCGTTGACAGGAAAGGCTTCTTTAGAGGGCGGATTAAAGGCCCCCAAAGCGCCACTGATGGGAGGTGTCTTATGCTGCTGATGTTGACGGGAGATATGTCATAACGCTGAGCAGCGGAAAGGAGATGAGGGGTGAAAAGAACCGGACACGTCTGATTGGCTTCGAATGCGTTGTCGTGTTGTGTGTATACTGTGCGTGCAGAAGGAGTCTGTGTGTCTGCCGCACGTGCAAGTAGGTGTGTGTGTGTGTGTGTGTGTGTGTGTGTGTGTGTGTGTGTGTGTTGGTGGATGTGTTGGCGTGCGTGCGTGCGTCTGTCTGTCTTTGTGAAGAGCACTTTTCATTGGCCAGACATAAAAGGCGTGTGTGTGTGTGTGTGTGTGTGTTTTGTTAGTCTCCACTCTCCTCTTATGATAGTTGATTAGAGTGATGCAATCGGCTGAAAGGAATATGCCCGCTACCAACTTACACTGCAGTTCATGAGCATACAGTACATGCACACACGCATGCATGCACACGAAGCACACACGTGCACACGAGTGCCATGAACCTCAAATCATCAAACCCACATCTACCTTAATACAAAGACATGCACGAGTGCACCCATACACTATACAGCAGTGGCATGCATCCTAAATCAAACCCACCTGTGAATCTGTAAACACGCGCACGGCCCGAACACACATACAAACTTCAAAATCCCCAAAAATATTGACTACAAAACAAAATGGGCTAGCACCACAGCAAACCCCCCCAGAGTTCAATAAACAGTATACTTTTTTGGTGTGTACATGAGAGAAAATCTCCAGGCTGGTCAATATATTGATATTGGTCATTCAATTTTCAGGCCGGTGGGGATATGTTTTATCCCTTCTGCTGGTACTGGCATTTCCTTTTGGGAAAGGTTGACTGATATAGTTATTCATTTTACAATTTAATAATAAAATAATAAATAAAGTATGTTAACCACAGCCATAGAATCTCAATTTGGGGCAAATTTGTCTCCAATCCAACTTTATTTATATAGCACATTTAAAAACAACAGAGTTGACCAAAGTGCCAAAGTCTAAAGCGGAAATAGCATTGTGATGGCGATGAGATTGTGATGACGATGAGAGTTTTCACTATTTCACTTTAGCTGAATTACACTATACTATATAGGGATAAAGAAAATGTTCCAACCCCTCTGTTGTTTTTTGTGCATAAGACCAGATATTGTCTGCAGGGATTTTAGATATAATAACAATAACAGATAGACAAATTTACTGGTGATGATTATCAAAATGATCAATATTTTGTGAAATCACCAGCAGTCATCCCCAAAAGATCATCGCAATATCAATATTTGATTGATTGTTATTTGATTTTTGTTCAATTTGCCCATGTCTTCATATGCCATCGCTCGCTCTGCTGCCACTTTGAAAATAAGTATTCTTCTCATTGGTAAGGTTCAGTATCCTGATGATGATGATGATAGTTAGAAACAAACATTTTTTTAAGTTAAATTAATACAGAGCATTGTGTAGATTGGGGTCCCAGGGGAAAAAAACTAATCACACTCGTGTTATGTGAGGGGCGCTCTTATCATCATGCATCATACACCACATTCCGTGCTACTCAGCCAATCAAATCATCACATTCAGTGTTACAAACACATTCCGTGCTCATACACACACAAAGCTGTGCATATAGGAGGATTAGGAGGGGCTATAGCAATGGGGGTCCATGGCCTAATAATGCATATCAAACGAAGGGTCCCTTGCAATGGAATGAATCGCTGATGCTTCCAGGGCAGAAGAACCTCCGGCGTGTGCAATTCAACATCGAGACTGATTTACACTGGGCTTCCGTGCCGGTGTCATGCATGCATTGATAATAGTTGATCTACAAGCTCACGACGCGTACATAACTCAGCCTTCACTCATTGCTGCCGCTGCTGTCGCTTTAAGAAAATGAAAATATTATCCTCGGCCTTGGAGAGTGATGTGCCGCCTGGGAGGACGGGGGAGGGGGAGTGTGTGTGTGTTTGTGTGTGTGTTTCTGTGCGCACCCGTGCGTGTGTGCGGCGGGGGGGTAGTTTGGAAGTCCTGGAGTACTCTAATGGCAGATGAGTGACCTGGTCTGAAAAGGTCGTCGACACTACAGGGCTGATGTGCTGAGCAGCCTCCTCACTAACTAATTAAATGTCAGGGAGTCAAGACTGGAGACAGAGTGCGAGAGAGAGAGAGAGAGAGAGAGAGAGAGAGAGAGAGAGAGAAACGGAGAGGAAAAGTGAGCGAGAGCGTGTCAGGCAGGTTGAGGGGAAGCAAGGCATTGTAAATGTCAGTATGTTACACAGACTGCCTCCTTAATGGCGATGGTGGTTTTGTTGTGCGAGACCAAAAAGTGTTGAGATGCCTCGAGGCCAATCAGTTTGTCCACGGCGGGAGACATTATTAACCCTCACCCTTGACACTGTGTGCGTGTGTGTGTGTGCGTGTGTGTGTGTGTGTGTGCGTGTGTGTGTGTGTGCATGTTGGGGGGGTAGGGGGTCTCAGAGATGATTCTGTGAGCACTTCTGCTCACAGAACAGTGATTCAGGAGACGAATCGCTTTCAGCGAAATGTTTGTATGTGTGTGTGTGTGTGTGTGTGTGTGTGTGTGTGTGTGTGTGTGTGTGTGCGTGCGCGTGCGTGTGTGTGTGCACAGCATACGCGTCTGTTTGGACACTCCTTCCTAAGGGACGATATTGGAAACGTCTCCTCTCCCCCCTAAAAAGCTGTTGAATAATTCACCATGCCCCAGTTTCTGCCCATTAGGTTGACACACTGCAGGAACTCCCATGCCCGGAGTGGTTGACAGCTCTCTTACACGCACGTGCATGCACGCACGCACGCACACACACACACACCCACACACACACGTACGCACACACGCAGTAAGCTCGTCTGCGGCACGAGATCTCACAAGGCTCTAATCCAAGGGAGTTGAAGAGACTTTCATTTTCCGCCGAATAACGGCTCTGGAGAGATTGTGTCACATAATCCTTCCTTCTTCTCTCTCTTTTCCTGTGGTCCTCCTTTCCTCCTTCTTCACCCCTCCTCCTCCTCTCTCTCTCTTCGCTTGTATACCGTCTTCCCTCTCCTTCTATCCCTTTTCGCAATTCCACCTCTATACACCGGTTTGTCTCTCATTTCCATTCTTGGGCCGTCTTCCTGTCCTCACCTGCCAAATTCTCTCTCTCTCGCAGGTTCCTCTGCAGATGTATGCATTACTGTCACCTTCATGTCCCTATTTCTGGGCTGTTTCCGAGGCCTTGCTCTCTGCTTGCTGAATCAAACAGCCCGCACTGGAATACTTTGACATTGCCGCATTTAAAACCAAAGCATCATTATAGATGCACGATGACTTAAAAAAATAGGCTAACTATTTGGCAAAACTATGTTGCCAAGCTGCTCCTGCCTATAATTTAGGCTACACTCCAAAGTACGGAAATAGCCGATAGTATATCTGCTGATAGTACATCTGCTGATAGAATAGCTGTGGACAAACTTTGTCCGTCGACTATTTATTTGTTGTGGGATGCCGTCATACGACTAAGTATAAATCCCGCTTTCATCTCTCTGGGCTTCATTCCCAAATTATTTCTACGGTTTTAATGGCCGCCACCTGTCTTTCCCCCTGTTTGCAGAGCACTTGTATGTGTTTTGGAGTCTGTCTGATGCCATTTCAATGAACTCAATATTCTCTGAGAGGTAAAGTGGGTCGCAAGTGATGGGAGCCAATAAAAATGTCTATGTGGTCTCCAGGAATGAGAAAAAGATTGACCCCCCCCCCCCCCCCAACCCCTCTGCCAGTCCATTTCCTGCCACACGATCTAAGATATTCAAATCCAATAATTTCTGTCCGGATATGAATGTTTCAGTCACGGGAGAGGAAATTAAACTGGATTAAAGTTAATCAAACCGCAAGGCACCGTTACTATTTCAGGCCTGGGTATAGGATAAGGCTCGTGAGATGGATATTGGTGCGTATCTGTCAATCCGTGCGTCATGCCCATTATGGACTGCTTACCAAAGGGGTTTTTCCTAGATTGACAATCCTGTGGAAATTACTTATTTTCTGTGCAGTAAAATATGGAAATGGGCTATATGTGTCTATAGGACTATCTGACTGGTATGGGGAAGCATTTTAGTAATTGGCACTGCTTTCCCTAATGAACATCAGATTGGAAAAGTCCTTCCACGCTCATCTGTCAACTGATAACGATGAGACGTACTATTTCTACTTCATTAACCCATTCTGAACGGGAACCCATTTTGGTGTTGGCATCATGTTATGCTTTAGCTGTTGAAAAATAGCAGATCTACAAGCTCATAGCGCGCCACCGAGTGGCGCGCTACGAGCTTGTAGGTCTGCTATTTTTTGAAAAATCGAAGAACGACTGACATTTTTAGAATCTGATCTCAGGTCAGAATGGGTTAATCAGACCAGTGTGTGTCCAGTGGAAACCTCGTATGAATCTGATCTCAGGTCAGAATGGGTTAAGGGCTCGATATGCAGTGGTGCATGCTACTGTACAACGGTGTCACTCGCCTGGACCCCCGGGTTTGATATGCATTAAGCCACAGTCTCTAGACGCTCATTTCATAAAATGTTTTGTTCCAACTCTGGGACCCCAATCTGCACCGTAAAATCCTCAGGGTTTATTTAACACTGCGTTCCTTCTCCGTTCCTTCTCGTTCCTTCCCCGGACCCATCGTTGAGAACCAGTGGATCAGCCGTTACAGTGTGGTTTGGGATCTTCCTCAAAAGCAAAGCAAAAAAAAAAAAAAAGAAATAAAAAACAAAAGAAAACTGAAATATTACATTTTATATTAACAAGCGTGCCTAATCAAACACGCTCCCCCGCTGAGTTAACGAGGGACACTTTCCGGCGCTAATAGTCTTCTGCGGCCCCGCCCCGTGCCGTCGCACACAAGGTTACGGGCGACATTTTACAGCCATCAATAATCCTCCCCCCCCACCGCCTCCCTGGTCTCTGGAGTTTTGTAGCTTTGCAAAAGCTTTGCCTGGAGGCGTCGGAAAGGTTAAGAACCACGGCTCTATTTGCTGTTATTTCCTCTCTTTCTTTCACCCTCCTCCCCATTTAGAATCCCAGCTACCTCTCCCTTCATTGTTCCCTTCGTTCTCTCCATTCCTGCTGCTAATGATCCGCCTCTCTCTACCATCCTCCCTGAATCTGTATTCCCTCTCTTCTCAAACAGGAGCTGGGAGTCTGGGCTCTAATGATGGGGCTATCTCCAGTATGTGTGGCTGCAGTGTGTGTGTGTGTGTGTGTGTGTGTGTGTGTGTGTGTGTGTGTGTGTGTGTGCGCGCGCATGCATGTGTACAGGATGTGTCAAGGCTGAGGGCCCGACAATGAGCTGTCCACCCCCAGCGCAGCCAGGCTCCTGAGAAGTTGTTATTATGAAGCATGGGGAACATTGCACGTGCACGTCATCCATACACGAAAAACACACACAAAAACACACGCACGCAAACACACAGCCAGTACATACACACAGTAACATACGCACAAGTACGTGCACACACACACACACACACACACACACACTTGCATATGCACACCGACAAAGTCTGCACATAAAGTACACATGCACACCCACACATATACGTGCCCCAAAATGTACTGTAGTGTGTGCGCACACACACACACACACACACACACACACACACACACACACACACACACACACACACACACACACACAGACTTCAATTTGCACAAACGCACAATGCAGTGTTAATGTCTATCGTTTGTAGCAGTGACTCTGGCCATGGTGCTGAATTCATGTTGTGGCACTGAGACTAGCTGTGACTGTCCATGGTGCTGAATTAATATTGTGGCATTGAGACAAGCTGTGACTCTGTCCATGGTGCTGAATTCATGTTGTGTTACTGAGACTAGCTGTGACTCTGTCCGTGGTGCTGAATTCATGTTGTGTTACTGAGACTAGCTGTGACTCTGTCCATGGTGCTGAATTAATGTTGTGTTACTGAGACTAGCTGTGACTCTGTCCATGGTGCTGAATAAATGTTGTGTTACTGAGACTAGCTGTGACTCTGTCCATGGTGCTGAATTAATGTTGTGTTACTGAGACTAGCTGTGACTCTGTCCATGGTGCTGAATAAATGTTGTGGCACTGAGACTAGATGTGACTCTGTCCATGGTGCTGAATTAATGTTGTGGCACTGAGACTAGCTGTGACTCTGTCCATGGTGCTGAATTCATGTTGTGGCACTGAGACTAGCTGTGACTCTGTCCATGGTGCTGAATTAATAGTGTGGCATTGAGACTAGCTGTGACTCTGTCCATGGTGCTGAATTAATAGTGTGTCACTGAGACTAACTGTGACTCTGTCCATGGTGCTGAATTAATGTTGTGGCACTGAGACTAGCTGTGACTCTGTCCATGGTGCTGAATTCATATTGTGGCACTGAGACTAGCTGTGACTCTGTCCATGGTGCTGAATTCATGTTGTGGCACTGAGACTAGCTGTGACTCTGTCCATGGTGCTGAATTAATAGTGTGGCACTGAGACTAGCTGTGACTCTGTCCATGGTGCTGAATAAATGTTGTGGCACTGAGACTAGATGTGACTCTGTCCATGGTGCTGAATTCATGTTGTGGCACTGAGACTAGCTGTGACTCTGTCCATGGTGCTGAATTCATGTTGTGGCACTGAGACTAGCTGTGACTCTGTCCATGGTGCTGAATAAATGTTGTGGCACTGAGACTAGATGTGACTCTGTCCATGGTGCTGAATTCATGTTGTGGCACTGAGACTAGCTGTGACTCTGTCCATGGTGCTGAATTAATAGTGTGGCACTGAGACTAGCTGTGACTCTGTCCATGGTGCTGAATTCATGTTGTGTTACTGAGACTAGCTGTGACTCTGTCCATGGTGCTGAATTAATAGTGTGGCACTGAGACTAGCTGTGACTCTGTCCATGGTGCTGAATTCATGTTGTGTTACTGAGACTAGCTGTGACTCTGTCCATGGTGCTGAATTAATAGTGTGTCACTGAGACTAACTGTGACTCTGTCCATGGTGCTGAATTAATGTTGTGGCACTGAGACTAGCTGTGACTCTGTCCATGGTGCTGAATTAATAGTGTGTCACTGAGACTAACTGTGACTCTGTCCATGGTGCTGAATTAATGTTGTGGCACTGAGACTAGCTGTGACTCTGTCCATGGTGCTGAATTCATATTGTGGTACTGAGACTAGCTGTGACTCTGTCCATGGTGCTGAATAAATGTTGTGGCACTGAGACGAGATGTGACTCTGTCCATGGTGCTGAATTAATGTTGTGGCACTGAGACTAGCTGTGATTCTGTCCATGGTGCTGAATTCATGTTGTGGCACTGAGACTAGCTGTGACTCTGTCCATGGTGCTGAATTAATAGTGTGGCACTGAGACTAGCTGTGACTCTGTCCATGGTGCTGAATTCATGTTGTGTTACTGAGACTAGCTGTGACTCTGTCCATGGTGCTGAATTAATGTTGTCGTACTGAGACTAGCTGTGACTCTGTCCATGGTGCTGAATGAATAGTGTGGCATTGAGACTAGCTGTGACTCTGTCCATGGTGCTGAATTCATATTGTGGCATTGAGACTAGCTGTGACTCTGTCCATGGTGCTGAATTAATAGTGTGGTACTGAGACTAGCTGTGACTCTGTCCATGGTGCTGAATTCATATTGTGGAATTGTAGGAATCTAGGTGGAAAATACTGCCGCAGAAAGCAAAACCAACGTGAAACTGCACTATACAACAACTTTGCTTTATGTTTGCTTACGTGGCCGGTTAAGACTGAGGTTAGGGTTAGAGTTAGTAATAGGGTTAGTAGTCGGACAACGCGACGTCGGACAATGGCTGATGACGGCTATTAAATTGTCTGATAACATCCAAAACAGCTAATTAATCTGTGATATGACAATCTGGTCAAGTCGGTTATATTATATGGGGCTGAGTTCTGGCGAACAACAAAGAGTGAAGTCAGTCGTTTCCCCAATGGTTGATCTTCATATATCCTGGCCCAATAAACAAACAAGGAACTCCAATGACATTGTGAGCTTGTAGATCTGCTATTTCCACCTAATGGTCGTGTGTTTTTGCCAGTATTATGAAATCCCAGAATCAGGATGCTAGGGGTTGTAGAAATTCCATCCACATTGCCAATCTATAGCAGTGCTTATTGCTCAGCTGCCTTATACTGTACTGTAAGCCCTTGGGAAAATACAGCTGCTGACCAATCAGTGCAAGTTTATCACCGTTGCAGTCTTCAGTCAGTCCCCTCACAAATAAAGGCTGGGTATGTGAGATAATATAGAATGTGAAAATGATTCCTGATACAGATTTTTTGCCGAATCAGAACCAAACTAGCCCAGGCAACACTACTGTTGCTGAAATGCACTGACAAAGTAGCCATGTGTCCAGACAACAGATCACTGCCCACCTGCTCACTGACTGTATAAGTCAAAAACATTTTTCCCCCATAAGCATTATTTTGTAACATTGCCAGATGACCTTGAATTAAAGCCAAAGTAGCCCTCATTTATCATGCCATCATCAACACGCCGCAGTAAAATTAATGGCTGAAATCGCTCATAGGAAACCTTCCATTTGATAAATGACCCTTTCCTGCCCACTGATCTAAACACAAAAATCCAACACGATAGCCACAATAGCACTCTGTTTGGCAGTGTTCCTAATTGACATTCACATGGGTTCACAGTATTCATGGCAAGAACTGCTGTCCTGTTCCTTTTCTCTTCCAGGAAATGTGTTGCATTAACATGGTGAGGTGTACATTTGATAGCTGAAATGGCAAAAACTAAAACCAACACAGTTGTCATTAGATGACAAATTATTATAATGGGATAATTAAAAAAAAGCAAAAAAAACAAACAACAGACATTAAAAAGAGGCAAAGCCAAAAGTAGAAAGGGAGCAGACAACATAAAAACAATGCAGTATTACAGTAGAACTCAAAAGTGCTATTCATGTAAATATTTTGGATTTGGGGTTCAGGTGTTTGGGCCCAGTGATGTAGGCCCCCTTGAGCCTTTCTTAAAGCCAACTGCCACCAATCTATGGGTTAAAAACGACTCTGATCTAAAAACAAGACAAACAGATTAACGACCAGCTTAGGAGGCTGGCAAAGGTTAAATCTTATTGCGAACGCAGTGAGCACTTACTATGAGACCTAGCAGATCATGTCTGTGCGTGCGTGTGTCCCCCCTTTGTGCCCATGTATGAAGCTACGTCCAAATATGGAGTGTGTTGCATCAACAAATCACTCAGCTCCATATATGGGCACAAGGGCACAGACACTTTGTGCCCATATATGGAGCTACGTCCAAATACCACACAAGCTGGATGGGGCTAGCGGTGCTGAGCCTTCTCGTGGCGGCCCTGTTTTCACTAATTCACAGTACTACACAGTTCTGCACTAATTCGTAATTTATTCTAATTGTTATTGCAATTTACGATCTGTGTTCGCGCGTCTTACTCGTCTATATCCCGCTCTGTGTTTGAAACTGTAATGCGTGCTTTTATGACATCCTCGACTACTGTAATGCCCTGTATATTAATTGGTGTCAACCCAGTCTCCATCTCTCGCTTACAGAACATATTATCCCTGTACTAGCCTCCCTCCACTGGCTTCCTGTCCGATATAGGAGTGATCTCAAAGTCTTGCTCTTTGTTTGCAAGTGTCTAAATGGTTTGGCACCCATTTACCTCTCTGAACTGCTGAAACCCTATGTTCCCACTCTGACCAGCTTCTCCTATAGCAGTGCCAAAGAAAACAGGCTGAAGCTCAGAGGGAACCGGGCTTTTGCAGTGGCAGCTCCAAAGCTTCGGAATGAGCTGCCTCTGCATATAAGACAAGCCCCCCCCCCCCCCCTTCAGGTGTCATGCCTCAAGTCTTATCTTTATTAGTATAGTATAGTATGAGTTGTTATTTTGTTATTTTACAAGTGGCACTGTGTATGTTGTATGTGTTTAAATGAAGTTGTGTTTTTATTATTTATTGTAAAGCACTTTGGTATACAACTTTGTTCAATGCGCTATATAAATAAAGGTGGTATGGTATGGTATGGACCGGTATGGTATGGTATGGTATGGTGTGGTGTGATGTTGCACATAACATCATGGTCATGCTGAATATGGGTGGTGGTGCATGATGGACACAGACTTGCTGGTTTGAGGTCTCCTCCATCTCGACTCACTAAAGAAAACTACAGCCAATGACAGCCAAATGGGTCCATTTGCTAGTGGTTCAAAGTTCACAAAATTCATTTCCCCCTTCAATCACATAGAATGGAAGTGAACGGGAGGCAAATATTCAATTATTTCATCTGACATTTCATCTGGCATCTCTAAGAATAGTGTTAAGACTAAAGTTTTTAAAAAAATGTAATAATACAATTACAGCAGAAACTTTCTTCGGAGAGATAAATCATTAGGAAAGCCTGTTGTCGTAATTTCTGCAGTATTCATCAGGCTTAATGTGTCTAGTCTAATGAAATTGTCAAACAGAATGAAGGAGTTGGTTTTGAGCTGTGCACCATGAATAATGTTCGGAAGCTCATTACGTCGTCAACAGTCAAAAGTTGTGGAACTTAAGCCTCCATTCCTGTCAGTTCACTATTAATGGATTTGTCTGTAACATTTTAATTAGCGTGGAAATGTGTCGGGTCCAAAAATCATGTGAAAGTAGGCCTACACCAAGACAAGGCAAATATTCAATTATTTCATCCGACATTTCATCTGGCATCTCTCAGAATAGTGTTAAGACTAAAGTTAAAAAAAAATGCAATAATACGATTACAGCAGAAATTACAAGTGAAAAAATGAAGAGGAGAAATTCCTCTTCATTTTTTGAGTGGTGCAAACATAGGGTGCAGCCACTCCAATGCCCAGCTATGTCCGTTCCCCCCTAGGTCCGTCCCTCCCTATGTCCGTCCGTCCGTCCGTCTGTTTAGGGTACCAACCGGTGACAAAGTGGCGCTGTTGAGATTCACACTGTCTGTGCACAGGTGCATGAGATTTTGCAACACAGATGGTTCAGATTTTTGTTGCTCGTCTAGGCCTAGCATTTTATGTAGATGCAGTGAGTGTATAATAAAGTCTATACTGTTCCTGTTGCTTTTACTATCCTATGACGCAGAGAACTTATTATACACTTTTGCGATGACTGCAAATACTCTGAGAACGGGTTGCAAGGAGGATCTTGCCAGAATAACAAAGGCTACTTTTTTTTTTAATAATGCACTTTATAGGAATACAAGCCCACATTAATTTAACGAATAAATTAGGTCATGTGTTAGCTTGATAAATGGGAGCTTGCATGGTTGGCTTAACGTCTCAAAACATTTTAATTGTTTGTACCCATAATCCCAGTCAGACAAAGAGACATCTGTCGAATGGGTTACCAGTTGGAGTGCGACAAATTCACACGTTTTGAGCCTCTCGATCGTTCCAACACATTGGAACGCACAAGAGAAGGCCTTGGACTGTCGCCTCCCGACTGTTGCTCACCACTAAACCTCTCGTGGCTTTTATCATTCATGTATTCATTCAGAACTCTGTCAAAGCGGGCGAATGTCGTGCATGAGCAGTTTGAACACAGCCGGCCAGGGATCGGAAGGCAGAGCAGGTTCTGTCCCGTTTCATCCTTTATAAATCAAAGCACACTGCATGACTTGGAGCGAGAACAATACCCCTGGAATGGGACACCATCCATCTCACTGCTGGAACGCCGTCGCAATGCAAATGTGATTTGCGTGCGTGCGCTTGTGTGTGTGTGTGTGTGTGTGTGTGTGTGTGTGTGTGTGTGTGTACCACGCATGTTGACTGAAGAGCCTGCGCCCATGCATGCATGGGCTGCAGCTGCAGGATTGCATTGCAGACGACGGCATGCCAAAACGCAGAAGGCGAGGTATCGACCCCCTGTGCTCATTACAGCTGATAAGCTGTCGGTTGAGAGTGCGTCGAAGGAGGGCTGGATCATGGGGGGAGGTGGAGGTCGGCTTGGGGGGGGGAATGGGACTGTACTCCACAACTGCATAGATAACGAGAAAGAATAACCAAGATGAGTGCCAGAGAGAGAGAGAGAGGGGGATCCTTGTCCTTCCCACCACAACATTTCCCCCTCATCTGGATTCCTTGCTATTGTTCTCTAATAAGCTGTGGCTCATCTGTGTTGCTCACATGGCCTGTTTCTGTGTGTAACATCCATGCACAACAACATCATTATTATCAGGCTTAGTTTGAAGCCCTCTCTCTCCTCTGTTCACCGTTGGCAGGCTCGCGGAGAAAGCAGAGGCGAGCGTGCAAACGCAGGAGAGGTAAGATGGGGGGGAGAGAGAGAGAGGGGATAAAATGTGTTGGGCTGCATTAGCATATCAGACACATGGCAAAGATTGGAGATTGCACACTCGAGCAGATGTTGATTTACATATTCAATGTTAGGCCAGCGGTGCATGCACAACTTGTGTGCGTATATGTACAGTATGTGCAGTTGTGCGCATGCATGCACATGTGTGCATGTAATGTATACTTGTGCATAATAATATGCCACGTGGCCCTCACACCTATACGTTGCACCACCGATCCGACGTCCGAGTCATTGTGTCCGAGTAGTACACATCTGTCTGAGCCCCTTTTATGCCCATACATGGAGATTTCTGTATCTGTATAGTTCTTTTCCCCATTTATGGAGATCCCGAGGTGCGTAGACTATACGAATCCATACAGTACACACGCACGCATGCACACGCACGCACACACGCACTCTCCGCTTATCCTTTCGGATTTTCCACACAATATAATGTATATAAGGGTGTGAAATAGCGTGTGGAGCACAAATGGATGGAGACAGGGTGGGGAAAGGATCGCCGTCAGCGAGAGAGAGAGAAGCGTGCGTCGATGAGCCCCCCCTCCATCCATCCATCCATCCATTCAACTTGACCAACGACACCAATTCCACTCCAGGAAGCAATTTACTCACTTCAGTCATTCCTCAGACCTCTTTTGTTTCGGGAGATAAAGTTGGCATGAAAGGCCGACGGCTGTGATTGACGGGTGTGTTTTACAGACTTTTTGGCAGACTGAGGCGGCTGATCAAAGCCAGGAGGAGGCCCGCTTGGCGGTATTGATGTCGTTAATTAGAGTAAACACCAGGCCGCTGACGTGGGCGCGTACGCAGCTCCTCGTTATCTACCGCGCGCACGCACGCACGCACGCACGTACACACACTTGTGAAATCCAATACGCACGTATTTGCGTGCCCACACTGTATATTGGGATGTTTTTCATATCTGCATAAACCAGCTTTAAACTTGAAAACTATAGTATATCCTTTTAAATCTCTGTTGATGTTTCATTCCGCTGTTTTTCCTGTCATCACTTTTATGTTACACGTTAACTTCATCAATGTATAAAAACCTCAACATTCTCTCTAACTCTTGTCATCTTTGCCCCCCCCCCCCCCCCTTCTCTCTCTCTCTCCTCTCTCTCTCTCTCTCTCTATGCAACAGTCCCTTTATTCTCGTTCTGGTTCTCTCTCTCTCTCCCCTCCGTCTTCCATTAGCCGGAACAGGCCCTCTCTGAACAGCCTGAGCCATCGCCCACTCAGAACAGTGGGAATACTAAATGCATATGAATCACAGGGCGTGTAGAGAATAAAGGGCAGAGAGTGCGGCGCGCAGGGGGTCGGAGGATGACGAAGTGAAGTCGTGTGTGGCTGTCCATGCATCGTGTGAGGGCGGAACATTTTAAAGCAAATGACCCCTTAGATGAGGATGGAGCTGTTGAAGACCGTGGTGCAAGAGTCTTAACTATAAGCATGCATGCATACATGATTCACTCAACTCAAGATGCGATTCAAATCAAATCACAATACCATACTGTATAGGTTCAGGATATGATTGTACAAGATTTGTTAACGCACATTTATTTTCCAGACAAATGGCCCATACATATATTTTATTATTTAATTTAATTTAATTTAATTTAGATTTAATTATTTCTCGAACACAAATCCAATTTTTCTCTTCAGTAGAAAATGTATTTTCTTCTCTTTTTATGTATACCCTGATGCATCACGATTCAAATTGCCATTTTATCGCATTTTAAATTGTCATCAGTTTGAATTAACATTTACGATTATGTCGTTACATGCATGCCTACTCATTTGGACACACGCACACGTTGAACATTTAGGGCTCCATTTCCGTCACCGCTAAACCCCTTATCCCTAAACTTCTTTGCCCTTTTTTTTCTTTTACTACTTTGCAAAACATTTTTTAATAGTTAAAATGGCCATAGTCTACAAGCTCACAACGTGTCAATGTAGATTGGCTAGTTGAACTATTCAAATATGTTTAGCAAAATAGTAAAAAAAGGCAAAGAAGTTTAGAGATAAGGGGTTTAGCGGTGACGAAAATGGAGCCCGTAGTCTTTGTTGGGACATGGTTGAGAACAAGGAGAAACTGCATGGTGGCTCTCCCAAGCACGCAACAGTACGTACATACATATTACATCATGTCACGCATGCAAGGCATGGCTTACACGTAATATGGCATTTGCAGTGTGGTTGCACTCGGAAGACACACCCCACACCCACGCAGTATACACGGCCTTCAGAAGCGTTATCAGAACCGCCCTGAGGCAAATGTGTACTTCTTGCCTTTGGCTGTAGACGGTTTCTTCCAGATTGGCCATCTGGCCTCCAGGGCCTGGTCATGTGTGTGTGTGTGTGTGTGTGTGTGTGTGTGTGTGTGTGTGTGTGTGTGTGTGTGTGTTTGTGCCCGTGGCGGTGGTGTAGACTGATATTTGCAGCCTGACTATCACTTTCTTTCTTTCTTTCTCTCTCTCTCTCCCTCCCCCCCTCTGTCCCTCTGTGTCAGAGTTGGTCCGGTCTCTCACTCAATATTCTATTGATTGGTTTTCTCTCTGTGTGCTGTGACCTTGCTGTAATAGTACCAGAGAGGTCACGGCGGATGGATTTCTCTGAAAAAAAGACACTGTCATGTTCGGTAATCTATGGTTGCGCCGTGCCAATTAACGACAAATAGACTGCAGGCCTTCCTCGTTTAGCCGTAAATGTTTCCAAGGATGTCAAGCTAAGCCAGCGGAAAAACGTCCAGTCTGTAATGGCAGATGAAGGAAAACTGGACACAAGAAGGATGACGAGATAGCTGTTAAGGGTATCTTTTCAGGGGCTTGTGATTGAGAGTCGAAGATCTATTTGAGAAAGATTGGAATCAGCATTTTTCTCAGTCTCTCTCTCTCTCTCGCTCTGCTGGTTTTAGCGCGATACAAGTATGTGAATAATGAAAAATATCCTCTGGCCAGGCAACAGAACACAAAAACTGCCACCACAGACTGCACGCACACGCACACACACACACACACACACACACACACACACACGCGCTGCTTTCACAGATGTTGGGTGAAAATGTGGTTGCTTCCACAGCCACGTTCTCATCAAACTTTCAGTGTCCCTCTCTCTCATCTCTCAGTCTATCTACCTCTCCTTTTACTCATCTCTCCATCACCACCCTCACCCCTAATCCTTTCCTCTTCACTCCCTTTCTCCACTGCTTTCACTCACTCTTTGTCACTTTCAACGTCCTTAGCTCCATATAAGGTCCCCTTCGCCATCCATCCTCCCAACATATCTCTCTCTCTCTCTCTTTTCAAAGCCTCTTTACTTTCACTTTCCCAGTATGTTATTTTGCTTTGAAGTCAAACAACTTTATACAACTTTGCCCGTCTCTCTCTCTCTCTCTCTCTCTCTCTCTCTCTCTCTCTCTCTCTCTCTCCTCTCTCTCTCTCTCTGTCTGTCCTCCCTCTTCACTCACTGTAGGGGTCTCTCTCTCTCTCTCTCTCTCCTTCCCTCCCTCTCATCTTCAAACACGACGCTGTCATTGAGGCATGACTCTCTCAGGGTTCCAAACGTAGGAAACCTCTTAACCACTTCCAACCATGTATGGCATCCCTGTTTTTTGGGCACGCCATCATAGGCTTCGTGCAGAGCTTGCAGATCGGCTAGATCTTTGCTGCACGGCACCATCGTACCCAGAAGTATATAAATAGGGGCCGAGTATGGTTATAACATGCATGCCTGCAGACTGAGTTCCTGTCCCTCATCAGCTAAACCCCCAGCCTTACATTATACATCACTGGTGCCCTTTGCGCTCGACACATGAATCAGGCAGCATGTAAGGAAACCTGCTGTTCCTTTGGGCGTGCTGGCAGACATCTCTGAGCTTATTAAGTCACTAGGCATGGCAAGGCTGCAAGGCACGGACATTGCAGACTGAGGCCGTGCTTGTTCTGCATTTTATTTGCAATATAGCAAAAAGATACGTGACCCGGAAACTCGTCGTGTTGTGCAGACGAGATGCCGTATCTCGTGATAAATCAGTTCAATACCAAATCGGTATTCTTTTATGTATCATCAAAGATGGAGCGACCCAGCTGTGGTCTCTCTTTAAGGCATTTTGACCTGAGAAAAGATTCTACAAAATGTCTTCTATAAATCACGACTGTTTTCTGAAAAACCTCATGTTTCTAGATCACTGGTTCTCAATATTTCAAGTCAAGGACGCCCAAAAATATATGTAATTGGCCACCGACCCCCATCTGAAAACATGTTGTTCCAGGGACCCCCCCCCCCCCCCAGAAGCAAAGATTTGAGTAAAAAAATAAGCTGAAAGAATATATATTGAAAGATTTTTTTCAAAAGTAGCAGACCTACAAGCTCGTAGCGCGGCACTCTGTGCCGCGCTATGAGCTTGTAGATCTGCTATTTTTCAATAGCTAAATTATAACACAAAGCTTAAAAACACCAAAAGGGGTTCCCGCTCAGAATGGCTTAACTTCATCCCAGTGCCTAAATCCGGAGATCTCTGGAAACCAGATAACTACTGTATACTGTGGCGTCAGTTTGACAGATATCATTGCAAAGATGTGCGACCGCATGATACTGAACAGGATACGGTGTGCCATCGACCCCCCACTTGACGGAGAACCAAAATGGCTTTCGAGACAGGAGAACCGCCGTACAGTCCAGATCTTGATAGGTGAAGAGGAACAACCTGACAGTCCTGCATCTTATCGATTCGCAATGAGGCCATTTGACTCAATACACATGAGGCACGGTGATGAATACGCATACAAGAACCAAGGAGATGACCCCCAGAGCGAACATCTTGGTCGGGGGGGGGGGGGGGGGTTAGGGGACACACTCTCCCCCCTCGTCCTCATTATATAGTCCTGGACTACGCAAGTCAGTAGACGGGAAATATACTCCAGGAGAAGTTTTTATGGCTCTAGCAGTGATTCTCAACCATTGTAATGGACTGAGGACCCTCAGTTTGACATGCAATATACTACGGACGCCCATTTACTGGCATTTGTCTCTGAGACCCCAATTTATATTATATTTAAATTGTAGTTAAATGCCTACATTGTACCAATAAAGTGCCATTTAGAACAAAACAAAAAAACTCTCAGAGAGTACAAATGGAACCAAGGGTCCATTTGGTTTTTCCACGATTAAAAAAAAAAAAGCGAATCTACAAGCTCATAGTGTGACATATAATACTATACAGCCAACATAGATATAGAGAGATACAATGACAGATTCTTTCCCAGATTGAATAGCTGGGCTAATGGGTCAACTCAACATGGAGGGCTCTGAATGGCGTGGTCAGTGTGTGTGACACTCCAATTTCCTCTGACATATCCAGCTCAGCTCTGTGATTGTATAGACTCCCTTCTCAATGGCTGCATATATACTGGATCCTGTCCTACAAAAGCCCTGGGAAGGGGATGGGTGCTTATACACCAGGAAGCTGTATGGCGGGCTACCAAGGGCGAGTGAGAAGATGTAGTATCCGGGGGAACCGTTGCTTATAGCCAACACACACACACGCATCAATCACGAGAGTATATATCCCATGTGGATGTCTGTATGCTAAATGAAAGACGCAGGGTCAGAAAGTGCTGGTGAGCCAGCCAGATGCATGGATGGAGACGACTGGAGATGCCGTTGGCGCGCTTCTACGAGGATGGCCTAGATGAGAGGATACAGAATAAGGCATCTAAGGCTGCTATAAGTATGTGTATATATAACTGTACAGTATGTCACTATTATAGGGCTAGTCTAAATACCCCTGGGCCCTTATATATGGCAGCTAGACGCGGTCGAACATTTACAGTACTGAATCTTAATAGGATGCCTGTACATTATGGATAGACATGTCTGCCTTGTCTGTCTGAATTTGAGGAATGTCCGTCTGTGCACAATTTGACTCCGTCCTTGGTTTATTATGCATGGAGATTACTGAAGTCATAGTACTGACGAATTTGCACTCCAAGTATACCTCTGGTAATTAAACTGCATTAGTAATGTCTGAAGAGATAAACAAACTAAATGGTATCTTCTGCTTTCCTGTTTGTCCCTCTATTGCCCCGGGCCCCCCCTCTCTTGTTTTCTGTCCCAGCACTATCTAACCCTCCCTGTCTCCCCTAGGGCCAAATCACACCGCTGATGGTGCCCCAGGTTCCAATCTCCTAACGCATGCAGGCTAAAGATAACAAGAGAGTGGTGGAGAACTGAGAAAAGTTCATTATATTCCTATGTCCAGCTTTGAGTGTGTGCGCAAACACAAACATTGTCCTGCACACATTAAATGAATAAACAACATTAAATGTCATTGACATTGAATGGACATCGCGCAACACAAACGTTGAAGACGAAGGCGAGGACGCACATTCTGATTGGCCGGACTGAGATGATGTATGTGATGATGTACAATGATAAGAGCGCCCCCTCACTTCACACGGGTGTGATTTTTATTGATACAGTCTCTCTTTCCACTGTCTGTGTCTGCTAATAAATGTTACATTAGGACAGCTGCTATATGGTGCTACGCACGCATGCCTCCAACAAAACCCCTGGAGAGAATACATCATGATGTGCTTTGTTACAGCACTTTATATAATTTAGTAGTGTGGTATTTCCTTGATCTTAGAAGGAAGCAGCATATTGCTTTTTTCGCTACTTTCCAAACTTTTCTAAACCCATCGCAGTACTGGGTTGTGTTGAACCAAAACAAATCTGAGTAATATTGGCTTGTTGTGCAAAACATGCCATCGCAATCTGGCATGAACCGTTGGGAGCTTAGACCGGTTTTTTCCACAATATTTGAATAGTCAACGATTTTGAAATGTTATGCCTATACGCATAATGACCATGACAGGTCAAAAGTCTGTTTGTGGACCTATTTAACGAATGTACAGTAAATGAATACAAATTATAAAACTTTTTTTGTACAGTAGTAGGCTACAAGGTTACCACCTGATGGCGACCATCTGTTTTGTGCTGGATTGCTTTGTCCCCCATGCCTTTACATATTCAGTGGTATATTTGATGCTGGATGAAGCTAAATTCACCTGCCTGGAGTAGAATTGGCAGAATGTTAATTTTTTCCCCAAATGCATGTAGCTTATTGGATAGATTCTGATTATTTTCTTATTGCAAATGTGTGTACAGTTTGTCTGCGTGGAACTCATGTTATGTTGAATTACAGTACAAGCAGTGAACATGGTGGAACATTTACTTCTATACAAGACTGTGTGGGTTGGAAAAGTTACTATTATGGTAATTGTATCGTATCGCATCTAAACCATTTTAGTCCAAAACGTTTTCTTGAGAATATGGGAAAAAAATAACCTGTGTTCCAATGGGTCGAAACACAAGATGTTTTTTCAGTATTTATAAAAACCCACAGACTGGCCTAACTACATACTTTGGCCATGTCATTATCGGCAAAAAAGAAGAAAAAGGTCTAAGGTCAATTAAACCTTGCGACTTGTAGAGGGGCTATTTTTGCTACACATGTATTTACTTTGATTTACATGAAAACATAAAAAGTTGCAACAAAGGACACAATGGCAGAAACAACGGTGTTGTCCAAGCATGGAAATTGGCGCAGGGGCATTAACGAGTTTGTACCCCAGTATAGCTGTCACCTCGCTTGATGCCATTTCCCTGCACTGCCCTTTTCCTCACCAGCCATATTCAGAGGATCACGGACATGATTCCCCAGCACGTGTCAGTATCAATAAGTCACCCAGGTGTATGAATGTATTACCTCCTGAGATTGCTGGCTCCGTGTCTGTCTGCTTGGCCTGTCCAATTGCGCGAAAGGCTAATTTTCGGCTGAAATAGATGGGATGGCATGGCTATCTTAATCTCAGGCTCTTAACGGATGGGTTGGTCTGCGTGCGTGGCTGTCTCTTGCGCGCACTCGTGCGCGTATGTGTGAGTCCATATACTCGCCTGTGTGCGCGCAAGCTCTCGCGCACACGTCGATCTATTTAGTTTTCTTCCCATCTTAATCTTGGTGGAAGTCTGTTAATTAACCCTGCTGTCAGGCCGGCAGCCGTCTCTAAACCAGCACACGTCACTTCTCCTGGGCCTTGTTATACCTCTGTAATTAGCGGCAGCTAAGAAATTACAAATGGCCCTCGCTCCCTCCGGTTAGGATAGGGACACCTTGCTGTTGCTCATTGTGATGCATGAGCAGACCTGGGGGACGGGAGGGGAGGTGGGAGTGGGCTCGTATAGCGGTGGTTCTCAAACATTGTCCTGTCAAGGAAACCTCAAATTAATGTGTGCTGTATACTTGGCTGCAGATGCCCGTCTGAAAATGTTTGGTGCCAGGGGACCCACCATGCAATGTTTGTAATCTTAAAATGTTTCATTTTTTATTTTACTTTACATTTTATTTTTTATTTTTTAACTATTGGCCGATTGGCAATAGAGAGGGTATATGCGCTTGACATCATCATACCCAAAGTTATGCAGGAACGCCTATACCTATATCATTAAACTCACTTTTCCACTCACTTTATGCATGCGCAAACGCTCTATTGTCAATGGGAACCACTGGTTTGATGAGCATGGAACATGTACTTTTTATAGGGACTTTCACCAGTATGAAAGAATGAAGAACTGGCCACAGTTTTGACCTTTTCTTTCCCCCCGCCGTTGTGTTTTACACATGATCATCAACAACAACATGCAATGGATTTGAGAAGTATATTATTGAGAGAGACTTTACGCACTGTGTGATTGACAACCATAGCCACATGGCAGGGCAAGTATAGAAATTTGGATTGGGCAAGTAGATTGGAGAAGTTGGAGGAAAAAAACATTAGTGCCGGTCTGACGGACGCCATTACATTTACGTTTCTTATGCATGCTGCCAGTATGTCAAATAAATAACATGCTATTCTTTTCACACAACGCTATATAATTTCTGAACTGGGTCAATGTGGCTCTGATCGGGCTGAAACCTTGTTATGCATTGAAGATGTGCAATGAAAAAATAATCCCCATTCCCTGTACATGAAGGTTATTCACCAATCACGAGGAATTGAAATAAATGAACTGGAAAAGCACTTGTACTGGATGACTTGTAAGTCACATTTCTAATTTATCTCTTTTACACTCTTGGTGGAATTAAATATTTCATCACAGAAAATAACCAAGAGACATAGTTAAATGACTTCAAACAGAATAGAGCAAGTAAGCAAATAAGCTCAGTTCATTATCTTGGCATCTCCCTTCATCTGCTGCATGCGTTTCTTCCAAAACGAGTTGATTAAAAGGACAGAAGTAGGACTTCATCAATTCCATGCTGGATTGT
>NC_137878.1:10485716-10535716 GCF_963924005.1 Protomyctophum bolini
CATACTATTTAATGCATATTCAGAACAGGGGGGGGGGGGGGGGGTTGCAACAATTGTAAATTGCGATTATGATGATGTGACAAAACTGTTTATTGTGTCACAGTTCCTCCTTCCATTTCCATGTGGTATTAAATGGCTTGATGGAATGGTTCTCAGCGTGAGGTCTGGGGGGTCCGTAATTAGTGTAACTAGTGTAGCTAGTGTAACCGTTTGATACAGTAATTAGGAACTCTTATGGGTCAAACTGGGGGTCTGTGGTATAATGATTTCACACTGGGGGTCCTTGAAATAAAAAAAGGTGGAGAATCCCCTTAATGAACTGTGTTACATGCCTCGAAGAGATCATTCTAGAACTTCTACAGAGAGAACCTCTCAGGTAAGCGAGTCATCTGAAAACAAGGATTACTCAAAATAACAGAATATCTAAATGAATACAGTACTCATTTTTTGGAACACCAAACTGTCTCCTACTGAACGTGCATTTGAGGGTAATAACTGAATAACTGTATGGCATAAATATGAGAGATGGCTTTAAAGAGCAGATTAGCAGTAACATCAGGTCATTGGGATGTGGCTGGTGGAGTTTTTAGGGCCCTTAGTGGTGAAAACGAACTAGCTGCATAATTACCATAGTCAGATAAGAGAGCGCTCTCAGCCTCACAGCATACAATTAGTGCTCAATGCAGAGGCGAGCTTGGTATTCTATCTGACTAATGGCAGTTATCAATCATTTAACATATCAAAGATAAGAGGAGGGGTTGATTCTCTATAGTAATTTATACTCTGGGAGGCTTTTTAAACACATGGCAGCATCACTACTGAGTGAACATCATTTGGCAAAAATATGTTTTGAGCCTGTAGGTTTCTGCAAAGAGACTTGGCCTGAGGGCGAAAGACCTGATGGTCAACTCAGTTAGTATTATAGAGTTTAAGTCAAATCAGATACAAATCAGCACACAAGCTGGCACCAAGCCCAAACATTTCTCACTATTTTATCGCAGCTAAGGTTATTTTTCAAAGCATTTCCCACATTGCGCAGTAACATTCTGGAGATATTCAAATAGATACACTCTATATGCAAAGCATGGTGCCTCATCTTCAGCACACAACTCTAGCATCTTTTGCCGCAAATCAACAATGGCTCTGAGTCGACAAGCGTTTTTTTTTTTTGGTGATCGATTATTAAAAAAGATAACTTTTCTTAGTCATGCATTTCTTATAAGGGTGAGCTAGAAGAAATAGAAAATCCAATTTCCTTGTAATCCTATCGAGCAGTCGTATGTAGGCTACAGCTACGGTATGCACCGAGACCAGACTCAGTTCCACGGACACGCAATCAAACAAACGCATGCAGAAACAAAAGATGTTTAGTGTAAGCAGGTGACCAGATACTGAATGATTTTTGTCTCCTATATTCATTCAGATTCATCCAGGTAAATCTTATGACGTACATCACAAGGCAGTAGGACATTTGCGGGAGCCCAAATATAGCAATTAGACGTTAACTAAAACTGTATGAGCTTAAAGGGACATTTCACCACTGGGAGTAACTGCAGTCACTCAATGTTAAAGGGCCACTTCACCCCATTTGCAACCAGAGCTTATTTTAAATATGTCAAGGACACAAGAAACACTTTCCTAGGGGTTCTTTAATATGTCTGTAATGTTTTCTCACTTCCTTCCTGGACTACAAAGTCACGCCTCCATGCAGCCTCCCCCTCATGTGCACAGAGGCTGCGATGTATTGTGAGCCGAACAGACAAAGCATAAAAACATGCATGTGTGCACACAGCTGCCTGCATTTACACAGATACAAACACAGACACAAACTGTCACACCAACACATTTTGAATTATACACATGCAATACAAACATTTTGTGTTGAGACAGACGGACACAGACACAGACAGACAGACAGACAGACAGACAGACAGACAGACAGACAGACAGACAGACAGACAGACAGACAGACAGACAGACAGACAGACAGACAGACAGACAGACACACACACGTCATTGGACACACTATCAATGTATTATTTATAGGCCAATAACAAATGCCAGCAGTCAAGCATACATTTTTACAGTACGACAAATTAATTTGCCCATACTTTGCTATGCAAAATGGCAACCGGATGTTCACTTTCAACGCCGATATCAGATCAGTATCACTCCATCTGAATTCATCGATGCCTACAGTAGCTATGCAGATGTCCTGTTGTATAATGGAACATCCTCTAATCCTTTAAACTCACAATCCTGAAGAAGGCATATATGCCTAAACAAACAAATAATTTGCAAATGCATGTATTCAACATGGGGAACCTGAGTTTACTCGCCTGGCACTATTCAAATATAAATGCACTTGATACCTTTCAAGTCAATACAATTTTATTATAGTAACAAATCACTACAAGTTGTCTCAAGACACTTTACATAGAGACCCGATGTTTCCCCCCTGAGCAAGAATTTGGCGGCAAGGAAAAACTCCTTTAACGGGAAGAAACCTCAAACAGAACCAGGCTCTAGAGTGGCTGGCCATCTGTCTTGACAGTGCCGTGGGGAAAGCGTGCGTGTGCGAGCACGCTAGCGAGCGAGCGAGAGAGAGAGAGAGAGAGTCAGAGTCCAGACTGTCCACAGACAAGACAGTATGTCATGGTGGGAGAATGGTGGTGGCTGAATTCACTGACTGTGATTGCACCAAACAGATCCATTGATCCATTGACATGCAGGTAAATGGAAGGATGGCACTTCCAGCAGTGTGCTACGATAATTTGTATTCATGTGCTTATCCGGAATGAAGTACTAATTTATTATTCATATATTCAAACCTTTTAAATTGTTTTACGGCCAGGCTATGAGTGTCATTAAAGAAAGGTTTTCGGATGTTAATGAAGTGTCCAATTCAATGCATGCTACGCCTACATGCTCGGAAAACAATATATATTTTAGTACAACACAGTACTGTTTAACAAGTGAACCTTCATTTCAAGAAACAGCAGAGGTTCAGAACGATAAAGAAACAGCGAGGGGTTCAAAGTGGTAAAGAAACAGCGATGGGGTTCAAAAGGGCAAACAAATGGCAGAGGTTCAACACAGAAAATAAACAGCACAGAAATGACAGTATACAGTACTGTATGTGGGGGCTGTGGCAGGCAGCAGCATGAAATATGAATGAAAGGTTTTTGGAACAGCTCGTTCTGGTGAACTACTCTAAGTGCATTAGTTATTTTCAATGAATCGCTGTTTCTCTATTAAAGGTCACGTGGCCACCAGACGGACAGTGATGTGACCCACTGCACTGACAGCCAACTATAGCTGACTGTCACACCAACATTTGACTCTGCATACACTTTTATGAGGGACTGACAAATACATTTATTGAAGCTACTAATTAGGTCTCATTTAAACAATTGCATATTAGTCTATTATTTGAGACACTAGAGCGGTGCCAGTGGGGCCTCTAAAGCGGTCCTGACTGTCATTAGACCGACAACCTACCTCAAACCCTTAACATAACCCTAACCGCAAGCATGGGAGCATTGCTGCTATTCCTCATGCAGATCGGAAATTTTCCATGTTTGCGAGGATGCACACACAGTCGCTCGTTATTATGCGGCGGAGAAAATTGTTATTTTGAGGGTCGGCATGTCTAACAGTATCCGTACTGTGTTTAACTGTTTTCCAAACAATGAATTACCCCGGTTGGACATACAGTAGCGTAATGTGGAACACGTAATTCCAACCAGTTGCTTTCTGCTCCATCAGGCACTCTGGCTGCATGGCCATGGGTAGCCAGTATTAGCCAGTATAGCCTAGGCCCAGGGGACACGGGGAGAACATGCAAACGCCACATCGAAAGGCCCTTCTGTCAACCCCACCCCGGGTATGGGCACTAATGACGCGGAGGAGAGAACAGCGCCCACAGTGTCCCCAGCGGGAATTGAACCCATGGGACCTTCTAGCTGTGCCGGCGACAGCCCTATACCGAGTGCACCACCGTGCCCCGAGACTGACGAACCTACATAATGCAGTACGTACAGACATGTCGGTGCATTTCCTGCATTTATTGTAAGATATTTGCAATTATCGCACGGTGCTGCCACAGGGGGTCACCAAGGCACAACATGCATTAGTGACTGCAGGTCTTATTACTGCAGCCAAGTTGATACTGAGAAACTGGAAGAGCTCTGCTACACCAGAGATCACAGACTGGACCCAACTTATGACTGAAACTGCATCGTTCGAATATACTCAATTGCCAGGAGGAACAATGTCAAAGGAAAGTTCCATGAAATATGGGACTATAAATTGCATTAATAATTTGTAATTGGTAATACATTACAGATGATATAATCACTATTGTAAACAACAGAATGTGGAGGGGTGTTGTCCATTGGGGTTTTTTCTTTTTTACTGATAGTTTTTCTTGTCTTTTTCTTTTGTGTAAGTCATGTGAATTTTGTATGCTTTATTGTAAAATCATTTAAAAACTTATATAGATATTTGCAATTACTTCTTTTGGGAAAGCAGGTTTCTTTTTGTTCATTTAAAAAAATTATCTCTTCAACGTAAATAATACCCATCATTACATTGATAAATCCACCATTTATGAGGTATTAGAGATCATGTGAGCTCAGCAGACCCCTCTTAATGGGAGCTTAGCTCCCAATTGGCTCCCACATGACTCAAACCCTGGAGAGTTCTAAAGATATACTGCACTGCAATAATACAGTCCCAATCTTAGCCTAACTTGCTCCCGGGAAGCCAACAGACATGCTGGTTAACACTGGGATCCGTTCTGGTGGGGTGATGTAAGAAGGTGGATTGGATAGTGAACATTTGCAACATGACTGTAGTGTAAAAGGTGTACATTTCCAATGCAATTACTGCAGGGAGGAGTGAGAACTTTCGTACTGCTAGCAGTCAGCACACATTACCACACTAAGTCAACCAGAAACTTCCAAGCAAAGGCAAGACAGATAGCGTACATCCAAGACACTCTAGAGCAAAGGTCAATCACATCACAGCTAACAGTAACACAGTAAAAGCTTTAGTGTTAATTATAACCATTGATACCTCAAGAGTTTACAAATCTAACAAAATAGTAATAGACCCTTGTGGGTCCATTTGGTTACATGTGTACACTTTCAGAGTTAAATTAACACTGAGGATTGCATTCTGAATAAACAGTAAAGCAGCAGGTAAGTCAATGACGGGGGAAAATGGTGAAATAAACGTATAACTACTTTACTCTCATTCTTTAACAACCACTCACCAGGAAACGGACTGGCCCCCGATAACCGATTACAACACCCTGTCAGTGTCACGGATTGCTGCAGGCAGAATGAAAACTTCTGCCAGAATTGACTGATACTCAATCTGTTAACCTACTGCCCAAGTCTCGCAGCTTAAGCGCCTATACATCTATCAGAGTTCTAGTCTGTTACACTAATTTGACCAAAATGCTTTACAAGACTTACTTCAATAATCGCACATATTTAACACAGTGCCAATGGCAAGTGGCAACAGAGATTAATGTCTTCTAATCAATGTATCAGGTACACAAGGTCAGTCTAAGCTTGAGTTGCTTGCTATACACAGTGCTGCACTTTCCCCCTGCATAAAACACTTCCCACCTGCATAAAACAACCCATCATTTATAATATGCTACTAAAGTTCATCTGTGATGTCTGCAGGGTTCTTGCCAAGCATCACTTAAAGGGTCACTTCGCCCCTTTTGCAACCAGATCTTATTTTAATGATGTTTTGGGAGACAAACACTTTCCTGGGGTTTTTAAATGGGTCATTTGTGTTAGTGTCTGTGATGTCATGGACACTGGTGATTACTACAATGACCATAATGCTTTGCTGCACTCACCCCACCTTGTGGAGAGGGAGAGGGCTGTCCCTGTTAAAAATGCCAGGGTCATTTTTTTCTCTCGAAAAAGGCGTCCAGTCTGCAAGGACCTTTACTGAGACAACATGTAGTCCAGGAAGGAAGTGAGACCAGTGTTCATGACATCACTGGCACATATCACACACAAAAACCCCAAGAATGTTTTTCTTGTCTTCCAAACATCATTAAAATAAGATCTGTTGCAAAAGGGGCGAAGTGGCCTTATTGTACATGCTTTTTCTGCCCCTCTAACGCCACTACAGACAGAAATGCCAAAATCTGCATGGCAGCCTGCAGGTTACAATGCGTCACACCAATTAGAAACTAGCTTTTACATCAAAGAGCTCAATTTCATACCCTCAGTAATGTAATTATTTTGTGTTCATGTTGTGATTGATACCGAACAACAAATCCAACAGAAGTACAACCTTTTAAAATGAAGGCAGATACGTTTCTTTTGAGTATTTCGTTATCTCCGAGTTACAGGTTCACCTGGGAAGATTGCCCACCTAATAGGAGATTGTTAAAGCGTACATTCCTTTAATAAGCCATTCAATTGTAACAAGCAGGATGTGGTTCCAAACATGAAAGAGAACCAATTTCAAAGAGCAGAAAACAAGAACATAAAACATGCCCTTATTGTGCTTGAACATTTTGGACAGACTTCGGACCTTTTTCACAGCAGCGATATGACATGAAAAAGCAGGATAAAGACAGGTGTTACCAGTGACAACCAACTAATTACAGTATTCAGGCCAAACAGAGTCAGGGTGCTATTATTGTTCATGTTGGCTCACTGGAACGGCTCTGTGACACTAAATGGAACAGAATATGAATTAGTCATATCATTCATTGGTAGCACCTGCGTTTACCCTCCCACTATTGGAGTATATGAGAATATGACTGCAGTCCGAATCACTCCGAATGAAAATGGTTGTCCAAGCGTCTGAACATTGTGACGTGACGGAAGTCTTTGCAATTGCAACATGCAATGGTTTCTGGCTTGTTTGGCACTTTAGAGTCTAGTCAGTATAATTCAACACTCACATGACAAAACAAGTAATAATAATAATAATAATAACTGGAATTTATATAGCCAAAATCGCTATTATATGCATGTGTGTGTGTGGATTAGAAAAAAGTTTGTGAAGATTTGTGAAGACTGCTATGGCCGTTGAGTGTTTTTTTGTGCAAAACAAATGCTTGCAATTGATTCAGAATCATGAATAACCCCTATACTAGTTTGAGTGAGTTTGTGAGACATGCGAGACATTCATTGGTGTAAGCTATGAGCTTGTATAGAATTATAACATAATGTATGTAACCACCAAAAGGGGTTCCCGCTCAAAATGGGTTAAACGTATATAGAAAGCAGCAGACCCAGCAAGGCTGGCCTTACTTTGGCTGCATGCATCCCAGAGTATGAACTAGTATAGGGCGTGATTAAGGAGTTTATATCCACATTTAATCCATTTTAATGAGGATCTTTAAAAGGGTGTTCTAACGAGTGTTTACAGTATATTTGTCTCGTTAGTGTCTTGGCTATTCCATGCAGCAAAGTAACCCTGCCTGTAGCCCAGAAGCCTAATATCCCCCTTGGCCTGGTTAACTGTGGTTCTCCCAGGTCCAAATGCTTGCAAATGGTTACATTGGTGCTGTGACAGGTTTCCTGATGGTTGGAGGTGAAAGTAGTAGAGCAGTGCTGCCTGTAGCCCAAAGGCCTAATATCTCCCTTGAACGGTCAATGTTTGGTTTCAGAAAATTAAACCATTTTATTGGGCTAGGGATAGGAAGCATGAGGTACAGACCAGTCCTGACATTAATGAGCCTGATGATTACAGTTGCAATTAAGTGTTGCAAATTGAGTTAAATTGAGTGTTGCAGTTAAAATGTCCTACCAATACCATATAGACACACCAGCAACCTCAAAGATATTCTCTACTATAGCCTACTCCTGCATTCCAACAGAATACAGATCAATTACTCTGAGGAAAAAAACAGAGAGTGAACAGAGAACATCAACCATCATTTTCCCAATTTTCCACTCAATTGCCTGCTAGCTCACTCATTCTATTTACTCACTCATATTATATAGACAAACTTGTGCTGCAAAGCAATCTCCCACTACAGTAAGACTGAAGCTACGTTTTCAATTGACATTTTAAGATGTAAGCTATTAAATGTAGAGAGGTTGAAGCCAACTTAGCTAACCGTCTGAAATACTTTTGAATTGCATAGGGAAGCAATGGCGGCATTATAATCGGTGTCCAATTGTTTTAGTCATTTGTGAGACTCATACCGTCTGGCACACCAGAGTGATTCTCGAGGTTAGAAAATGGTAGAGGTGAGTAAAAGGTGAATGTAAGAGAGGAAAGGAGAATGCAAGAGAAAAGTGAGGAGGAGAGGGACATTGCACATGAGTCTCACGTCTGTGTTTGTCAGCATCCAGGGTGTTTGGAATGGATGTAGCTGCCCTTGGAAAGGCTTATCTGGAATTAGCAGTATTCCATTGGTTTGTGCCAACCTCCTGTCTCATGGGACTCTTAGGGTCTAGCAAGCTGGAATCTGAGGAGCGTCTGGACCATTGGGAAATGAGATCAAGACTAAGCTCAGAAGAATGGCACACTTCTATACATGTGATGTCCATTCATCTGTGTTGCAATTTAATCAAGTTACCTGATTTACCTGAGTGAGTTCATGTAAGGATATAAAATGTGTTTGTTAAATATAAAAGACAATCCATGGGGAGACAAGAGTAAGCCTGCAGGGTTCAATGTAACAATGATTTATACTATAGTTTGTATAATTATACAAAATGTGCCACTGCCTCATACAGTTACCCGACTGATTAGGTCTCTAAAGTTAAAGTGCACACTGACTGGACTAGTGCATATAGGCCTATCTATTATTACAATTGAGAAGAGAACACTTTGTGCACAGTTTGGGTGGCCGTTTTCGCCTGTCCTTTGTGGCCGTGACATGTCACTGACTTTACCTCTGCGTTTTCAACCCAGCTCTGTGGCTGTTCGCAGTTTCCCTTTCCGTGATGCGATGGACCGATTACAGAGCGCCCACACAACCTGCCCGGCACGGAAAAAAACATGTTCCGTGGCCAAAGATAAATCGCTGTCTGCCTTCGTTCAAAATGTACGCTTTGTCTGTGTGTGTGTCTCACTGAGATGGCAATGCCACAACGCGTGGCGTTAGACGTGAGCATGCGATAGGCGCGCAAGCTTCTAGTGGGATATAACTCCTTAGCACATAACCGGGTTAATGCATTAGCTGTTAATGTTAATAACATTATTAACAATGCAGTAAAACAAAAAAAAAAGGTTTCATAATCCCTAATCAGATCTAACTGAATTCCCATGGAGTATATTACCACCATTTACCTAATCTTCAACATAGAGTAGGCCCATCCCAGGTCCGTCCTCTGTAGTAGTCTGTCTGTACCTGCTTAGCATAAATGATCTAGCACCACTGAATGCCCGGAAAGATGGATGGCATTGCTTATCACCTTTTTGTTGGCAGTTTGTCATGGTTACAAGCAAGCAAGGGGGTTGCTATGTAGCCAATGACCTTGGGGGTTACACCGCTGTGTGTGTGTGTGTTTTGGTCAGTATGAATGTCTATGTCTGCCACTATGCCATACATGCTTACTGTATAGTGCCTGTGCGTGCATTCGCCCAGCATGTGTGTTTCTCTAAACTACATGTGCGGATATTTGCACTATAGATGTATGTACCCGTGTACTTACTATATGCGTCTGACCTCCTATCACGGCTGGTCTCTCCTGGCGGGGATAAATCATGGGTTTTCTGTGGCAGTCTAGCCCCGCTGAGGTGATTCATGGAGCTGCCAGCATGACCTTCCATTCAGGTACACAGCTGGGCCTACATGCCCGTTGTGCCCATTCACAGTCCCGGCCAGTAGCCCACCAGGCCTCAACCGGCTCTCAAAACTCTGGACATAAACATGAACTTTGGACGGACATTAATAAATGGTCGGTCCTCAGTCAACCAACTGGCGCTGGCTGTTAAATCAATTACTAATTCTGGCTCGTCAATAGTACAGCAACAGTGCAGTGTTCCGTCTGGCCCGATTCGCTCTTCTCTTATCCTTCATTCTTCTGCACCCCCCTCAAATGCCCCCGCCCTCCCGCGGCACCTTCGGCTATTCTCCATCATTTTTCCAGGCCAACGGCAGCGTGTGTTCTATGCTTTGCATTCTTCACTAATCCAACCGGCACTGTGCAGAGGGCACCGTGCTTCTGGGTAAAATGCGCTCCCACTGTTTACAAATTGCTAATCGATAGAAACAATCTGTTGAAAGGTCCTCCATCTCCCTGCTCATCAGTCTTATCCTTTTTTGTCTTTCTCTTTCCCTCCCTCTCTCTCTCTCACACTAGAGTACATAATAAGTATACTGAATGTGCTGAGTGTACTGTGCCAATAATATTGCACATATCTATAATGACTGCATGGGAGTGCATTACAGTGTCCTTCAAAAAAGGGAACATCTGCACTTGCACAATAAGTTTAAATGCTCCTTTTAATGCATATAGCAGCAGCCAAACAAACGGACATGTTTTGGCCCTCTGGCCTTCATCAGCATTTAAATCGTCTAAATGGAATTGATATATTGACCAAAGGTTGCATTAAGCCGTTAATTACCGGCATTTTTTATGACAAATATAATAAAATGTAATTCCCTCCAGACATACTGCATGGGTGTGAAAAAAAAACACGTCTACAAGTGCTCTCTATCGCTCTCTGTCTCTCTCTCTCTCTGTATATCTCTCACACACACACACACACACACACACACACACACACAGTGTTGTGTGTGTTGTGTTGTGTTGTGATAGAAAGGTACCTGCGCGTTGTTCAGTTTAATATCCTGTAGCGCAACCCCTGATGCAATACTGACATCTCAGTTGCAACTAACAACAACAACAAATATCACATTACATTATCGGAGAGGATTACAAAATATAAGATGTCCTAGTGGTCAAGGTGCATACCACGTATAGGCTCTATAGCGAGTCGCAGGTTCAATTCCCTTTTATGCGTGTCTCTTGAATATTATCTCCAGTGCCCTGACAGTGGACGCTAGAGCTAGAACCGAGGACAAAAGATAGATTTCTTTCTTTGTTTGTTGTTGTTAGAATATTGATAGGCCTACCTCTCAAGGACTTTTGTGCCATTACACACCACCTTGCTATTGATTCCAAAACAAACTGCTACAGGTCCCAATACATTTAGCTGTTACCTTGCAGGCAGAGCAGCTGCTCAAAACAGAAAATAAATAAAAGACGGCAGTGGCAAAACGGCAAGAATCAATGCAGCTTTCACTTCCTAAATAGAAGATACTAGTGTCACAATGGAGGCGTGGTGGACTGTCTCTCCAGCCAGCCCTGATTGATCTGTTACTACAACAGCCCATGGACCCGCAAGGCATCTGTTCTCATTAGCTTCAACTGACACACACACACACACACACACACACACACACACACACACACACACACACACACACACACACACACACACACACACACACACACACACACACACACACACACACACACACACACACACACACTTCAGGAGCAGCAAAGTTACATCCACAAAATCAAGGCTATTATGTCCTCAGTGATGATGCAACAAGGATGTCATGTCACCCATGCCAGCACTCCGGGATGCATCTTAAATCTGCACCCACTAGGCATTAACAGTTGGCCGTTACAAATTCAGCGCGGTTTACCATTATACACAGGACACGCGCACGCACACACGCAATGTCAAACCTCAAAGAAAACAAGTAGTTGATAGGATGAGAGGGATGCACTCTACAGAGGACTGATGGAAGAGTAATCAGATCAGATTATTGCTGTATCCCCTCATTACAAAACCATCACCTAAAAGACCAATTCTCTATCTGACACAAACCTATACAAATATGCATCTGTACAGTATGTAGGCCTATGCGTCTAGGCTGTATATGTTAAGTGTGTAGTCGCTGTGGAGGTGAGCATGCATACTGCTGCATGTTCACGTACACCTACTGTACATTTGTGTTGCTACCGCAATCGGAGAACAGTGGCCCGCGGTCCATCTTAAGGGCAAGACACTGAAAACGGTACAAACAGTATTATCCCTTTGTGTTCTCTCTTGGATTTTGAAATTACACCTCTCTCTATTCTCTCTCTGTGCCATGTTTGTCTTCAGTCATCAACCAACACAAATAAGAATGATAAAATCTATTGAAAGAGCAGAGACAGAATCGGCATTCTCTTTTCCCCTGTCACACCGACGAGGAGACAAACAAGTCGCAACCCATAAATATTTCAATGTTTAATTAGATGCAGCATTATGAGGACACCCAGGGGATGCGGCAGCAACAGCAGGTACAAAGTCAAATGCAAATCCATTTTGTCGATAAGCAACGATGCCTTTGGTTGCATGTGCATGATAGTACTGCCTGATAGTGCTTAGTACATACATCAGCTGACAGCTACACCAAGAACTATCAATATCTCTCAGGGGAAAGATGCTTAGTGAACAAAAGTAAATGCACAATTCACATAAAGCATCTGTAGTGCACACAATTAGTGTTGGCATCACACATTCAACTGGCCTACTTGTGCGCAAGTAGGCCAGTAAAATGTATTTTACTTAGACTAGGATGTGGGTAAGAGAATGTTGTTGTCAATCAGGAGAGTGAGGGCCAGGGACCCTACGGTTAAGCGATGTCCAAACTTCAGAAAAGCTTTAACCGAGGGTGCCGAAAGGGGCTAATAATAACCTACATGAATGTAGTTGCAAATACTGATTGCTAAGAAAATGATAACAGTAAATTGGAAGGAAATAAAGCCACCTACTATAACCCAATGGAAGCAGAGACTGAAGCAGGTTTATATAATGGAAGAAATGACCGCAAGACAGTTTCATACTTAGATGGACTTCTGTGATATTGTATTTGGGTGTTTCAATATATGTGTAGAGGTTGTTGGGTCTGTAAAAGTGTCATGCAGTGGTTGTTGCGTCTGAAAAAAATGCTTTTATATAACTGAAGTGTATTGTGATTCATGTCTCCAGCTCTTCTCCTGCCTAACTCAACTTGGAAAATAATGCTGTATTATAGTAGTTATGTCAAGCTGTTTTTCTGTTTTTTTCTTTTCTTTTTTGTGTATGTTTTTTGTTTCTTCCGTTTTTTGTTTTCATTGATTCGTATGTTTTACTTGTGTTCGATCATTTATTATTATTTGGTATAAAAAAAACCTTTGAATAAAAACAAAGAATGTAGTTGCAAAATATACATATTGTCAATCACCTGCACAGAATGACTTGACAGAAAGTAGCTCATAACATGTCTACAGTGGATTTTTTATTAAACAAACGCTTTGCAGTTTGAAAGAGGATAATTTAAGCTTTCCCTACAGCTGCAATGTTGGTGAGTTAACATTTTTTTATACAAGCAGATTGGAAATTAAATTTGGATCAATGGGATGTCAATTGAGGTATTGCAACTTCATCCCATTATTAAAAAAAAATCTAGTGTTGCAAATTGCGGCTAATCGCTGGCATTGGCTTGCACTGAAAAGTTGGGAATATGTAATCAATAAAATTTGATTCAATTTGATATGTTTTGTTGGTAACATATTTCTAGCAGCCCTCTTGGTGCCCTCAGTCACCCCTGAATGCTTCATTAGGCTATACTCTGCTGTGTAGAAGAAGTTAATGAGTTAAGAAAGGACAAGGGTGGATGGCATATGAAATGTTTTAAAAATATGTGGCAAAAAATATGTGGTAATGGGGAAGTACACAAGAAGTCACATTTTCATTTGGAAGCTGAAAATATAATTGTAGCTTAAAGGGCACACCAATTAATGCTTTTTTCTCAGACATGGCTGCAAAGGAAAATATTTCCGTCCTCCAATTAACATCTTAGCTATGTAAGCTCTACTGATTTAGGTAACCCCTTGGCCTTTCTTCTAGTGCCTAGAGAAATTGATTTTATTAATGTCATCTAATCAATACAACAAGTTGAGGAAACAGCTGTTGGTAACTAACTGAATCCCTATACACTATACTGTCCCCTGACTACTGACTCCCAGACAAGAGCCACATATACCGTTTCCTGCTACAACTCACTACCTTCAACAGAGACACACAAACTAGGTTCACCAACTTTCAATTCCAGTGCCATGAAACAGTCACTGACAAGTTTCATTGCCACCCAGTAATTGGGTCCCAAAATGACAGCGTCCAACAGTTTGAATCACATTAGTACACCAGTATACCACACAACAATCAGCAGCAGAGAAGAAAAAAAGCTAATTCCTACCTTGAGCAGTCTACTTCAGTTGTGTAAGTGATGGCCAAACATCTGAACCCATGGATAAAGAGATATAGACCACCTCTCTCTAGTTCATTGCCAGACGAGACCTCCAATGGCGTGGGGGTTGAGGGCACGCGTTAGTCCGATGTCCCAATAATCCACAGGGTTCTTTACAACAGCAGGGAGTGTTGTGTGTGTGCGTGTGTGCGCGCGCGTGCGTGCGTGGGGGTGTTGTAGTTAACCAAACAAAACTTCTTCCCAGTTAGCAGTTCCATTAAACTTGCTATATTGTCCTATGTTGCGTAGTACAAACAAAACAAACAAAGCAAAAAGAAAACACAAGTCACGTGTTAGTGGAGTGGTGTATGTCGGGCAGCGTCTAGTGAACAGATCTAATGAACAGATTTAAGACTTCCGGTGGACGATCTCTTCAAAATAAGAGTACCCTCTAGAGTGTGGAAAAAAAGTTTAATTTGCACATTAAAACTACAAATTAAGCATTTAAATGATGCTATATGATGCTATAAGACACACATTATGTTTCTGTGTAAAAATAAGTAATTAAATAATAATAATAATAATAATAAAGTTATCTAAATGGATAAATGCTATTCACTGGAGTGCATGGACTTTATAAAGTGGACACTGGACAAAAGACGGCTCCGCGAGGCAACTATCTGGACATACGTCGCATAAAGCAGAAGTCCTTCCTTCCACTAAGGAGTGCCAACCTGAACAAATGGAAAGTGAGCACATTTTATCCACACTTTTCCTGGGCTGTGTGTGCTCCAGTTCCTGTCGATTTGATCCAATGAAAGCCAATGAAACTGGTCAGATGACCAATGATATCCAATGAAATCAACAGGAACTGGAGCACACACAGCCCAGGAAATGTGTGGATAGCTTGATCAGTACCAACTCAGTGCAGCTGTCTCCAGCCTGTTAGTAGAGCGCAGGTGTCATCACATCAAGGTGATTAAGAACAGGCCTAGGTAGTAGGCAGCGCTGAAGGTATCCTGAAGGTGTGTGCAGAGCAACTGGTGGTTGTCTGTCACCATCAAGTTCAACCGCTCCCTGCTCCACATGTTTTACCCCATTCTGACCTGAGATCAGATTCTAACAAACAGAAGAATGGTGGTTCTTTAACACATTTTGACCTGAGATCAGATTCTAAAAATGTCTTCTAAATCCTGACAGTTTTCAAAAATAGCAGACCTACAAGCTCGTAGTGGTGCGCTGTGAGCTTGTAGATCTGCTATTTTTCAATAGCTACATTATAACATAATGTTTAAAACACCAAAAGGGGTTCCTGCCTAAAATGGGTTAAAAAGACCTGTCCCCATAGTAAACCAGTGTGTAATGACTACCACCCACATCAACTCTCTTCACTGCCTGCAAAATATGTACTTTTAATAATCAATGTCATTCTATTAAGAATACATTTGTTTCAACAGAGAGCTGGCCCAGGTAATTGATATATGACATTATGGTCTACTTCATGGCATTTCTCAATGTTCCACTTACAGTAGACTCTACTGTAAGTGGAACATTGAGAAATGTCATGAATGTGTTCACCGGCATGTCGACTATTCAGCATTATTAGAATTTCTGCAATAGTCACACAAAAAAGGAAACCTATCAAAGTTAGATGCTGCTCCCTTCTACCCATGGCACTGATGGCAGATTGACTATAGACTATACCAATGTGAGCTGTCACTCACACAGTCGTCTGTCATTGTCCGTGATGTTGATGGCCGAGCCAAGGTGCCATTCAGAAATGTCACTGCATGAAAAGCTCATTGCTCAAACTGATGATGGCGCAGCAGTCAGATATTAATGACTCACCAGCCAAAGTACGAGAAGTGGCCTCTAGTCTGACATTTGTGCATTGCTATGCTCATCGACTGAACATTCTAAGACAGGGTTTGAAGTCTATCCCCAAGGCCAAGGAGTTATCCCCCCCCCCCCCCCATAAATACCAAAAGAGGATGCTGGGTGCCAAGAGATGCTCCAACATGTTTGAATTTAATAGGTAAATACAGTTTCCTCCATAACGCCATTTATATTCACCCTATAATTCAAGATCCCACTATGGACGACGACACCTCACACATGGCAGATGGCCTGAAGACGAGACGTTTATTGCCTGATTTAACGTTTTACTGTTGAGGCGTCTAGAATATATTTTGACATTTTGCAGCACAAACTCGTAGATGTATGTCCTTTTGTGAAATATTGTGCATATAGTAAGTGAACCTTGATGCATATAAGATGGAGGAACTCAAATATGAGAGGGCCTTTGAGGCCATTTACCGTGAAGCTGTGGATATACCCAGAAGTGGTACATAGAATAAAGTGGACAGGGACAGCAGGATCCACAGCAGGCACGGATACAAGCCACTGGGTATATGACCGATTCAGCAGCAGTCTCAAATGGCATGGTGTTGTAGACATCTGGACAGGTTGGGTTTCATCTATAGCTTTTGGACACAGAAAAGTTTGAAACTTTCAGAGATCCCAACAGATGCATTAACTATAACCTGCAGAGAACTATCATGTTGAAGGCAGAGCCGCAGGAGATCAAAAAGTATACAATGCAAAGACATGAAAGTCAGCGTGCTATAGCTATATAAAGCAATGCCTGAGTTACAAGGAGCTGTAAAATGTCAAATTATTACATGAAATAAAATCAGAATAACATTTTTAACAGAAAGTAGAAAAACAGGATAAAACAATACACATAAAAACTGCACAGAAGACAAGACAAGCATAAACTGACTGTATTTTATATATACATTAACCCTTAAGATTTGGTTAGTAGGCTAATACGCTGATAGTTAGAATCACTTTGAGCGATCTCACTGAGTCCTTCGGGCACAATAATTCAGAGATGTAAATTGAGGCCAACGTGTGTATTGCTTTATAAGTGAATATAACAATGTAAAATCAATTCTGCAGTCAATGGGTCACCTGTGTAGTGTGGCAAGCGCTTGTGTAATGTGTGACCTGCTGTGTTAGTTAAAACAGCCGCATTTTGTGCCTCAACTGGAGTCGAGGCACAAAGCAGCGATTCAGGGTGGTGAACAGTGGATTACAGTAGGACAGCATTTCCTGATATAGCTGCTGTTGGTTGCCACATCTGCTGAGGTTGAAAGAAGCTTCTCCTGCCATAAGAGGATCACAATGCTACGCAAGGAACATGGGACAAGGACGATTGAAGAATATGGCTTTCCAGATCCCGAGGTCCGTCCAAAAAAACCCTCATTGTATGACAAAGCCGGATCATTTTGGAGTAAACCAGGAGAATAATTGACGCGGTACCTATACACATGTGTAAGATGAATCAGCTCTCTACAACAGTAGTCTTCAGTCCCTCACCAATAGCTTTCAAGGAACTCTGTTTCATTTTTGAGCGGTGCACACCGCTTCAATGACTGGCTGCGTGTGTCCTATATGTCCCTATGTATGTTTGGAGTACGAGTGTGTCCCTATGTCCCTACAGTATGTATATGTTTGGAGTATGAACAGCTGCAATATCGCTGGGCGACCTAAAGTGGCACTGTTGAGCAGCCTAAAAACAAACATGCACGCACGGACGCAAACACATTAATTTGGGCTTCTCAAGGTATATACTGTATATATATGTATATGTATTCTGAATGAAATTATTATGTCCATGGATGTCTTAGGTGGGTGTGTGTCTATATAATCAGAGTAAAAAACTTGTTGGGCTGGATGGCGGGTGGATCATTTACTGTACGTATGTGTACATGCCGATTTGGATGACTTCAGGGCCCATCCGCACACTCAAATGACTATGGAGCCTATACTGTATATTCAGGTGAAATCATAGCAGATTCCAAGTGTAGCATGAGTAGAGTAGCCCAAAAAGCCTGTATATCTCTCTTGACCAAGGAGGGATTCCCTCTTGAAATAAGCGGTAGATGTTTGGCTTTTACCCAAACCGTGTGGGTGTTACAAGCATCCAACAATCTTTCAGTACGCTTATGATGTGCACCAAAGCAAACTCATCCCACCAGGAAGTGTAGCTATACTCTCAGTGTTGAATAAACACTTGTTTAGGAAATTTGGATACCGAAACAACCCATTTCCCTAAAGTCCTCAAAGACGCTCTAATGTCAGGTGTAAAGGAGCAACTTGGACACTCAGGCATGAAGGAAGCATGAGTTCAAGTCCGTTGCTCTCCCCTTGTCCCCCATATATGGGGGACTAGGTTGGTGGAGGGTGTGTAGAGCCCAGGATCACATTAGATGATTGACACAGGGGTGAAAAATGGGTTACAAAATTGTGGGATGAAAAAAAAATATATATTTTAAAAAAAGACGCTCTAATGTTAAAGGAGGAGTTCACCTATTTTCAACCTACTGTAATACTGTAATTAACGAGCTGCTCATCAAACTGCTCAATAAAATGGCCCAATTTCCGTCTAAACACGGCAGGCAAGGCAGCCTTTCAATTCTTAGTTAGCATGGTGAGATAGAATATGCCATTGTTCTAAAAAATAATAAATTGATTACATTTAAAGGAGAGTCAAGGAGAGGCAGTGTCCAATGGTGGCTCTAAAGTTTATTTTGAACATATATCCTTTCACAATGATAACTGTTACAGAAGTACACTACGCAAGACAGTAGGGATAGGAATAGAAAACATGGTGATCTCAGATGTTACAAACTGTATATGTTAGGCATTCGGGACGTTGTCCTTATGAGAAGAAAAGCATAATGTGCAGAGAAAGCACAACAATATATCAATAATATGATGACAGAGTTTAAGAAATATGTTATAAGATGACAGGTGCTGAGATGTGGGTCGATACTCAAACATAGAATCAAAATGATGTACATAACAAAGTGACATTAATTTTTAAATGTACAGTATGAATCATAATCAACATCATATTTCCTATCTATATAGTAAATATAAGTTCATGATTCTTCTCGCCTGAACATTTTGGTGTCACGGCATGTAGTGGGCAGTGGTGTAAGTACATCTACTCGATATAGAAGCTATAGATAGTTATATAATTATGTATCAAGGCTTTATTTATCTTCACTAAAACTTAAAAAATTTAAAATAAAATAAAGATATATATATACTGTATATATGCCAATCTAGATTCTATAGTTTTAACTTTGTATATTAAATGTGAACTCTTCTCTTGACTATATGCTCAGTCATCTTCACAAACATCTGGGGTAACATCTGGGGTTTTCTTGTGGAAGATCTTTCCATCTGGCTGGATCTTCCATCTAATTTTTAAGTCTCCATGATGTCCTTGTGCTTCCATTTTCTCCTTGATCTGAAAGAAATATGTATAGAAGAATACTGTATGCATTTAGATAACTTGGGTACACTTTGTAAAAGTGTTAACCTTTCTTTATTGATACATATTACACAATGGAAATAAATATTGAAATAAAACACAATGTGAAATAGCTGGCCTGCATTGGAAACGTATACCCTGTCACCCTGAGCCATGTTGTCTCATACAGTCTATGTAAACATGGAGGATCTCTGAATGTGGTCCCACATCAAAGAGATTCTAGAACAAGAGGCGGAACTCCCATTAAGTCCCATAGTAACAACCAGCGCTCAGTGCCTCTGCCATATTGGAGTGATGACGCAACTTCCGGTTACTTTAAAATGCATTAAAAGGTCATGCTGTACAAAACAAAAAACTTGTTTGGATCCTATTCTACTTTCATATATTGATTTACCCATCTATGTATCATATCTATGAATGGATCAAAGCAGAAAGCACGTAGTAACATATTCATTCCGAATGTATGCATGTGTGCACTGTGCATGTTTACCTGCGTGTTTGAGGTGTTACATAGACAAAGCGTTTACAGCCATCACTTTCGCCTCTTGTTCTAGAATCTCTTTGCCCACATAACTCACCTGCTTCAAGATGGCATCCTGGGTGGCAGGGTCATTCAGGTCCTCGAGGTTATTGAGTCCTGCTGGACTCAACTCGATCTTCACCACTCTCTTCGTAACATCTGGAACGACTGAGTGGACAAAGCAGTGGTGTCATTCTGTTCAGCCCTTCAAACATTACGATAAGGGCATGCTTAATGTGATGCATTAACGCCACTCACCTTCATAACAAACGAAAGGAAGCTTGTTCTCATTGCAGTCAACACTTTTCCATTTCCTATCCAAAACAGACGCACATGGATCCTTCTCCCCTTGCAGGCCTTTTACAAAGTCACCACCAGGAATGCCGCCTGTCCACGTTCTGAATGAAGAGGTGCTGTCGTCGGACCACGAAAAGTTTCTGTGCAAGCCGATCCAGGCATGACGGTGATTTGAACCATTGACTAAACTGAAGGCGTTGTTGTTCTCCACTTTGTTTCCAATGGTGGCCAGGTCTGTGTAGTTCTCCCTGCAGTATTTCTGCCCTTCAAACCAGTTCATGGGGGTGTCCAGTAGTATATATTGGTCAGAAGCTGCTGGTCGGAAACACACAAAGAATTACACTTCTTTTAGCATGCATTTTGGCAGGAAAAAGTATTCAAAATGTTTCACGTATAGACTGGGCCGTGGTCCAGCGCAGGCACCTATAGGCACATATAAGTGGCCTGGCAGTGCATCGCGGGTTCGAGTCCCGTTCCCGACGATCTTTGCTGCATGTCTCTCCCATCTCTCTCTCCCCTGTTTCCTATCAATCTACACTGTCAGAGTCAAGGATTCCTGACGAAATCAGGAAATAAAAATCTATGTTTTGTAATAATAATCAAAACTACAACTAACTAAGCTAAACTAAAGTTTTTCAAATAAATGCAATGGGAGAAAATATTATCATATTAAAACTCCCTATGGTGTCTGGCATATTGTTTTATAATGCAATTTTGCATCGTGGCATGCAAGACGGTCGACTTGGAAGTATTAATTGCCATCAATTTGTGAATTTATAAAAGCAATACATTCTATAAGCAATCTTTTAGTTGTTCTTAGATCAATGTATATAAAATTGATGTATATGAATTTATGATACTAGAGCGGTTCCCGTTGGGCACTGGCCTACTTGGAACAAGTTGGAAATGCATGCCCCACCCATATTTGTCTGTGTCCCTTTTATGCCCATATATGGAGTTCTTTGTCAGGCATGCACAAATATGGAGTCTATGCAGGTGTCAGAATCATTGTGATGTCAGAACAGCTCCATATATGGAGATGTAGGGGTGATCAGGTGTGATCATTTGGCTAATTTGGGCCCTCCCCAGAGCCTGTGCAGGGTCCCTGTTGCATTTATAGATAGATAGAAATAATATCTAAAATTCATTTTAGATATTGAGGCCAGGGAATTCCATATACAGTCCTGAAAGATAATCTCAATAGTATACAAACTAGACCTCTTTGGTTCAGCATAACATTGTTTCTAACCTTCAATCAGATTTAGAGGGGAACACAAGTCTAACATAACTTTGAACGTATAACCTTCAGAGTACAGTACAGTATACATTCTGTTCGTATAGTTCATATTTATACAGTTTAGAAACATTGTGCAGAGCCGCGTCTCACCGTTGTCATAGCATAACACACCGTTATCCATTGTACAATAGAAGTCACTCCAGATTCCGTCGTAATGCACCATGGCACAAGACTCCTCATGACCATAATCTGGTTGATCACCGCTCCAATTTCTGAATGCTAGAGACCACCAATCATCTAGAGACCACGCCCATCTGCCACGAAATCCTATCCAGAACTGTGCATTATCCCCTGTTACACTGATCATTGCAGCCATGTCGTCTTCATTTTCTATGGTGGCCAAGTCAACGAAGGTGTCCCTGCAGTACTGCTGAGCTTCAGTCCAGGTCTTGTTCAGGTTCACATAGTGGTACTTCATGGAGTGGTACGGGTGCTTCAGGGTGGAGCTAGAGCCAAGACTCCACAGCCCTGGTTGGAGACAAAAGCGTTTATAGGGTATAACATTTTATATTTAAATGTTTAATTTGAGCTGGAAAAGCTTTGAGGTATACTGAATATCACTGACCTGAGAGCAGTATGATGAGCACCGTCATGGCTTTGGCCTATACATTCACTGTGAAAGGATTATCAACCGTATCATCCATCAACATCATAAACATCATTGCTGAGAATGTATACAGAATGCCCAGACATCTTATTAACTGTGTCCTGCTCACAGAGCTAAACAGTGTTGTGTATTTTGCTTAGGGAGAAACAGAAGACAAGTCATCCAGGATATTTGTGCCATCATGTAACAATGCATACCAAAGGGGCGGTAGTGGCCCAGCAGGTAGAGTGGTCGCTGTAGGTTCCCTGTTTGATCCTGGGCTCAGTTAGTGTTGTTGTGCCAAATAGCCACTTGTTATGAACATAATCTAACCAATTAAAAGGGATACTACCCATTCTAACCATAAACTCAGTCATAAGTAAAATATTGCTGTTTCATATTTAGAATTATGGTCCAATGAACATAATCTAGCTAATTAAAAAAAACATACTGGACACTATTCATTCTAACCATAAATACAGTCAAGCTATTTTTTTTTAATTTTCACAGATATATAAGAAATTAAGATAGGTCTGAGAAGGTTCTTGGGTGACGCATCCAGTATAAAGTACCTATTTCTTTTCCAATAATATTTGTATTGACTTTTACATTTTATGACAAAGCCAAAAAAAAAAAAAAATAAACAGAATCTTATGATTGATAAGAGCTCCGATACTTCACACGGGTGTGATTGGTTGGTTAAAAGTCCTCTAAACAAACTAAATTAAATGTCCAAAGACTTGGTTGCCATATGATGTAATTTCAAAACGCCCCTAAACCCCCCCCCCCCCCCCCCCCCCACAGTATCTTTGGCATAAACTAGATAAAGACAAACACACGTCTCCTGGACTGTAGAATGCGAAGTCATTTCATTCAGTATGAGTAGTATATTGATCCGTTCAAACTCTTATATTCATTCAATTACTCATTTATGGCCCACTGAATATGAAAAAGAAAAACATACCTGATAGAGGATTATGCTCTCAGTCTCTTTCTCTCTCTCTCTCTCTCTCTCTCTCTCACACACAGTCAGAACTGAACTCTGGAACTTTGCTCCAGAGTTACAGGCTTTAAAAGAGGAAGACCCTGACCACCTGCATGGCACCGACAATACAAACAACTGGAAAATAATGCAAAGAGGACTTATTCAAACAAAGTAGCATGATCTCTAGATGCAAACAAGTGTATAGGATTAGGAGCGCACGCAGGCATGAGTAAATGCACCCATTTGAGGAGGAGGAATTAAAATCAGGAGATTACCGTGGCACACCAATGGGATGGTAAATCACAATTAGAACTGATAGTATCATTAAACAAAGTGAAGAATGTGAAGTCCATGTGTTTCAGTATGTGTCAGCATCTAAATGTGCTATTGGATATAGATCATAATAGGTCTCTAGACGACACTATAGTCCAAATCCAACGTGGTCTCACAGTAATGTGGATCCCTTCAATCTCTTAAATTAATTTGATTATCTCTAACTAGTTATTGGCCCACCAAATACTCCTCTCTCTCACACATTCAGGACTAAGCATTTATTCATAATGGTGACGGGACATTCATGTTACAAGCTTTAACACTCCTGAGAGGTCGAACTTATGACCTATTTTTTTTAGATTTTGAAGTTGATTATCTTTGCCCATGAAGCTTTCAGAACTATTAACTACCAAAGCGGCAAAAAAACCTTGCAAATAATAGTTAAGTTAAAGGGACTTATTCAAAGCAGATTGGTGCAAACAAGTGTATGGGAGTGCACCCAGGCTTGAGTAAGTGCACCTACCGTATTAGAGTCATTCAAATGGGGAGATTACCTCGACACACAAATCAATAGGATGGTATCAAATAAATCACAATTATAAATCATTAAACAGAGACAAGCCGTGACTTCCATGACATTGTCGGTATCTAAAACGGATTAGACATACATTGTATAAGTCAAACCACTACTATAAATCCAACTTGGTCTCACACCAAAGCCATGAGAATTCAACCCTCCCCCCAAGTATCTTTGACATTTAGAACTAGATAAAGACAAACACACGTCTCCTGGAACTTAAGTAATTGAAGACATTTCATTCAGTACATGTGTTTATACCGATCCGTTCAAACTCTGATATTCATTAGATTACTCATTTATGGCCCACTGAATATGAAAAAGAAAAACATACTTCTCTCTCTCTCTCTCTCTCTCACACACACACACACACACACACACACACACACACACACACACACACACACACACACACACACACACACACACACACACACACACACACACACACACACACACACACACACACAGCCATAACTGAGCTTACTGTATATAAACTTATTTAGACCTTGAGGCATTTAATTATGCAGAGGAGCTTCAATTCAAAGTAGCAGAATGCGAAGTGTATAGAAGGGCACCCAGGCTTGAGTAAATGCACCCATTTGAGGAGGAGGATTTGGCATCAGGAGATTACCGTGGCACACCAATGGGAGGGTAAATACATCACAATCAGAACTGATAGTATCATTAAACAAAGATGTGAAATCCATGTGTCAGCATCTACATTTGCTGGAATTGGAAAGGACATGTTCACATATTATGTTTTTCCTTCCTCCAAATATAATTTGGTAAAAAATGGTCTAAACCTCAGATCAAATGTCCGGCTACGGTGTGTATAGTACCAGCCTTTAAATCTGAGGGGGGTAAAAAAAAAGTGTCTCGCTTTCTTTGGCCTCTGGTCGTGGAATGACCTGCAAGCCAGACTAATTGGCCTTGAAAGTTCCCCTGAGAAGTTTCAAAAGGATCATCTTAAATGTACAGCCTTCGCATATGCCCATATACTGTATTTATTGTTTTTTTTTGTTTCCCGTCCATAATGTACTTTGTGTATTTGTGTGCAAAATTCCGTGTATACCTCGTTATTGTTAGTGTACCATTTTGGAGTATATTGTCATTGTCAGTTATGGCTGTTGTATAACTTGACATGTACGATGTAGCTTTGAAGTGTAATTATGTATCTGCCGCTTAATTGGCCAGTTCCCATTTATAAAAGAGATGCAGTCTCAATGTGTTTTACTTGTTAAATAAAGGTTAAATCTATTTATTGGCCCACCAAATGTGAATTACATTTTATATCTGAGAAACATACCTGGTAGAGGGTTATGTTCAGCCTTTGTCCCCCTCTCACACAATCAGGACTAAGCATTTGTTCATAATGGCGACGGGACATTCATGTTACATGTTAAAGGAGATAGACCCTAACTATACCAAAGCTGCAAACAACTTGCAAATAATTGTCAAGAGGACTTATTCAAAGTAGATACATGCAAACGTGCATGGAAGTGCACCCAGGCTTGAGTAAGTGCACCCATTAGAGTCATGCAAATGGGGAGTTTACCTTGACACATAAATTAATAGGATGGTATTAGCTCTGGTCCATAGCCTTATTGCTCTTGCTGCCTTGCATTAAGGCTATGGAACTGATTGGCTTCCTGCCTCGCATGAAATGCAGACCAGCCTTGTGGTAATGGTAATTAGAAAGCCACTTTGAGCCCCCCACCACACGTAAAAATGCACTTTTTGGCCAGAAAGGGATTTTGTTTTCACCGGGAAAAAATAAATAATTTTAGTTACTCCACTGCGCAAACTCTATACCGACATTGCCAAGAGAAAACCCTCATAGAGAAGATTTTTCATGGGTGAAAAAAATAATCAAAATTATAAATCATTAAAAAGAGTCAAGCTGTGACTTCCATGACATTGTCGGTATCGGCATCTAAATCTGCGGATTAGACATATTTAGGTCTATTGAGCAACTCCTCTAATATTACTAAACCCTTGTGGTAATACAGTAATTAGTGAACGCACACACATATGGCATACGACGTTCCTGCTATTTTTGCATTGTGTCCATATGTTAATTATTTTCACTTTGCGCAATTTGCTATTAAGCCCCTTGACCTAAAAACACTCCAAAAATTATAGTAAATTATAGTTTATTGAGCACACAGATAAAAGTACAATTGCACAATCATAACTGATACAAAGCAAAACAAGATATAATATATAGATAGAAAACATTGATCTCAGATGTTGTACAAACTGGTAAATGCTATGCATAAACTGATAAATGACACTTTTCTGACACAGTTCTATACAACCATACAGTCGTACTAATAAATATAATAAACATTCTTAAATGTATAGAGTATGCCCATATGATACCCACCCGTACTGCCTCATGTACAAATCATTCAATTGGCTGCAGCCTAAAGTAAGACGGCAACTACTGTACACTGGTTTCTCTTCATTTATGAATGCATTTATTTTAGGTGCCCTGCTTACTTGAAGCAGTACCTGACTCAGTCCACCTCGTCATATCCACTAAGACATCGACAATACCCTTACTATAAAATCCCCCAAATCTCCAATGTGGTTGGGCGGAGGTCTTTCTGCTATAAAGCAGCATTTGATTGGAACAATCTCCCTCTATCTCTTAGATCCATCTCATCATTTAGTATCTTCAGGACCTCCTTACATTCACATCTAGACTCAACTTGTCTATGCTTCTAACCTGACGGTAACCAATAATGACACTGATGTATTTGCACTGTGGCCTTATCTCCATTGTGTAACAGCTGATTATGTGGTGGTTGGGGTGGGGTAGGTGGAAGAGGGTGAGCAAGCTATTTGTGTATATACGGTATGTATGTATTTGTATATCCGTCTGTATCTGTGTACTGTATGTCTCGTGCATAGTTTGAACTTAGCATTGAGACTACTTTCAACTATTCTGAATCATCTTCACAGACATCTTTCTTGTGGAAGATCTTTCCATCTGGCTGGATCTTCCAGCTCATCTTTAACTCTCCATAATGTCCTTGTTCTGCCATTCTGTTCTTGACCTGAAAGAAATATTTTGAGAAATTTACTGTATGCATTTAGATAGCGTGGGCTAATTTTGGTAAGCCTTGTATACGTTCGTTTTACATTCGATGCATCATGTATGAACATATTTCAGATACTCTATGGGCCTGCATTGCTAGCATGTAGCCGTGAGTCATACTGTAGCTGAATGGGTAGATAAGCCGTCTGGGCATCCAAAGAGCCTCCTAGTATGACAGATACTGTGCAAAGAGAAGCCAGCCTTCTCCTTGCTTACATTCGAAGGTGACAGGTGTTTTATTTATGTTATAAATGTATCTTTCAAAATGTATGAGCCCGCGGGTCCATTTTGTTCCATTTGTACACTCTCCCCGAGATTAATGAACACAGGAGTTTACAGTGTTGTACTGGGGTCTCTGAGATAAATAGAATCATATTCATATCAAATGGTGCGTACATATATCTGTGGCCTAATGCATGATGAGACTGCGGGTCCTTGAAATGAAGAAGGTTGACTATCACTGTCATTATGCAGTCTAAACAGAGAGGATCTCTGAATGTGATCCCACATGACATCACTCACCTGCTCCAAGATGGCCTCCCGGGTGGCTGGTTCATTCAGGGTCAACAAGCTTCCTGCACGACTCAGCTGGATCTTCACCACCCTCTTCATAACACCTGGAACGACTGAATGGATAAAGCAGCGCTGGTCAGTCCTTCAAACTACACTTATAACTATTACCCTATTCATATTCTGCATTATTATAATGCTTGCAAGCACTTGCTTATGTGCATTATTTAAAATGGTGAATTAACAACATGCACTCACCTTCACAACAAACAAAATAATGCTTCTCTGTACACAGTCAGTACTTTACTCTATTTTCAAAACAGAGGCACATGGCTTCTTCTAGTGGTGGAAAGTAACTATATGATACTTTTACTTAAGTAAAACAATTGAGTACTTTTTCCTCCACTTCTTCTCAAGAGAACTCACCTTCGTAACAGACAAAAGGAAGCTTCTCTGAACAGTTAGTATTTTTCCAGTTTTCATTCGAAACGGACGCACACGACTTCTTCTCGTGCCTGCCGCCTGGCTGCCATTGACCCCACTTCCTGTATGGCGAGTCGAGCTCGTCAGACCACATCCAGTTTCTCTGCAAGCCGATCCACGCACGTGTTGCACGTGAAGCCTCCAATAAACTGGAGGCTTCATTGTTCTCTTCTTCGTTTCGAATGCTGGTCAGGTCCGTGTATTTCTCCCTGCAGTATTTCTGGCCATCAAACCAGCTCATCCGGGTGTCCACCAGTATGCTTTTGTTAGAAGCTGTTGGACACACAAAGAATAATAGCATGAAAGAAAGTGCATGCAGGTTTACAGAAAAGTGGCCGTAGATTATAAGATACATTTATTTCACTTTATTACCCTCATAGCTCAACATTAGAGAAATGGAAATATCCGCTGGGTAAAACATATCCAGTGATACATACTGGAGTGCTATCCCATTAATTACCTGTGTGGCTTTTTGTTTAGCTTTGTGAATTCATAACATAAGGTTGCGATCTTTTAGATGATCTTAGATCAAATGTGTATAATACAATAATGAAATGAATATGAGAATTGGTTATTATATCAGATTGAGAGGGAAACACAAGTTTAACATAATACAGTTTCGATACATGACAGTTTCAACTCTACTGTGAAAGGTTGTGTCTCACCATTGCTGTAGCATATCACCACGTAAAGTTTTGTGCAGGGAGCGTCTTTCCATTTCTTGCTTTTCTCTATCAGGGCACAAGCCTGCTCATTAGTAACATCTGGGTCACCATCTTTCCAATATCTGAAGTCGGCCTCTCCATCACCATAAAAGTCCTTTAGACACCACTCCCAGCTGCCATGAAGCCCAATCCAGAAGTTTGGACTATGTCCTGTTACGCCTATCACTTCAGCCATGGTATCTTCATTTATAACGGTGGCCAAGTCCTTGAAGTGTTCTCTGCAGTAATGCTGGGCTTCAGTCCACGGCTTCTCCTGGTTCACGTAGTGGTACTTTATGTTGCACGTATCCCGCCATGCTGTTAGGAGACAGAGTGTAATTCTCACATGCTCACATCGCAATACGCTGTGAGCTTGTCCATGTTTTCGGCGTGGAGCTAACCATTATATTTACAATAAATAAAAATGGCCCATTTCAGAATGATTTGGCTAACGCTCCATATCTTTGAAGCAGATAGGAATTTAGCTAACGAATTCTTTTTATATATATTACATCATAAAAATCTATGAGAAGAGGGATGGCACCAGTACTGCTTTTCAAAGCAGTTTGTTACTGCCGGTTTTCCAAGTCCATTCATGAATTTAGATTTCCCCAGAAGTACAGTATATAGAATTTTGGCAGAATGGCAGTGATCTCTGATTGTCTGGTTACGGGAGAATATAGGATTGGGTGATGTTCTCGTTGAACATATACTAACATAGTAGTATTATGGTGTGTGGGCTAAACAGAAGGTATAACATGCATGGTTGTGCTCCTACCACAAAGGCAGTATTTCAGAGGGTAGCCAGAGGTTGCACCCTGAAGTGGAGTCATAGTGGGGATCCGTCCAGAGGTGAAGTGCTTCAGGTAGCAATTATTGTTCCTGGAGAAAGTATAAGAGCTGGCAAATCAAAATGTCAAAGGCTCCTAGACTCCTATAGTAAAGTTCAGTGAATACATTCATCATGTAACCTCTGCCTATATTGGCACGCCCAAAATAGAGACACGGTGGTTAAATTGCTTAGGCTAAACAGACCAGTAAGACGTGTGCACGCATCCACCTGGGTGACGGCAGACTGCTGGGCTGCCTGGCGCTTTGGCATGGGGTCAGATCAACATATGGAATGAATTCTGCACTGGCCATATATGGAGCGTGTCTTCAGTGTACAGGGTTTGATGAGGTCAGATCAACATTATGGAATGTCAAAACAGGTCTGTTTTGACATGTGTGTCTGGAGACGCCGAGACGGTCATATATGGAGACATAATGTCACCAGGCGTGATGTCCCGAGGCGTGATGGACTGATAACCATATATGGAGGCGTGACCGACTGACAGGTTTTTGCAGGTTTTCATAGTAATCTGCGGCCTATGGTCGCAAACAAAAACAGTAAACTGTTTGCCTCATGTTTTAGAAACAATTTAAAATCGTACTATTTCACTATAAATATTGAAAACGCCTGTGCATGACAAATAGTGAATACATGAATGCTTATTGAGTCAACAGTTTATAACTATGTTCTTTGGGAGGCTTGGTACAATATGTCTGGTTTTCTCATGTGTCAGAAACTTGAATTTCCATTACATCATTGGGGGGGAGTACGTAAGTATATATAAGCTCAAGAGGCAGAGCAGCCAACTGGGATTCGGATGCTTCCTGGTTTGGATTCCTGGCTCCTCCTGGCTGCATATGGAAGTGTCCTTGAGCAAGACGCTTCTTAACCCCTAATTGCTTCCGATGAGGCTCCCGCCGTCAGTATGTGAATGCGTGTGTGAATGGGTGACAGTAACACACCTTGAAGAATGGCACTACAGTATATGCACGTAAATGCACCATTTCCATTTGTCATGATTGATCAGGTCTGACTAGGTAAGAAACAGCTAAGAAATGACTAAATCTACAGTAGGCGAATATGTTTTACTGTTATGACTGATTTATAGCAATTTATAGATTTTGAGAACTTGCTTAAAATGGTGGTTAAAACCCTGAACTTACCATAAAGTATAGACATGGCATCTTGGGTTCTGAGCGCATTTTCTCTGGCAACGTTCAAGGTCATAAGATTTCAAAATATCAATGTCAGATCCTTCGAAGTCAAAGTCATGCAAATGGGTATGCCCACACCCTGGACAAATGAAAAACCACACGCACGCACACATTACACATTACTATTACTACAGTTATTGATGCTCTGATTTCAAGGTTTCAAATAGATGCATTATACAGTACTGGTTAGAGAGCTAAATAAAAAACAAGTTAGGCTATTTGTATTACCGTTTAGACCGAGAGAGAGTCCACACAAACAGAGCATACCCATTAGAATCCAATAAGCCTCCATCCAGATTTATGCTGAAGTTCACCTGAAACCTTGTCAAATGCATTCAAGCTCAGCTGTGTTGCTTGGTTCAGAGGCAGATCGAGCAAAGCATTACTTATAGGGCAAACTCTTCCATTAAGGTCTCCCAAACATTTATGCCTCTAGCTGCAGCCCCCTATTGTGAAAAACTAAAAAACAACAACAACAACAACAACAACAACCTGAAAATAGCAAAATTGCCAAGGTCATGATGCGTTGTGAGCAGTGTATAATATACACAACAGGGGTAGGCAACCTTAGGCACGGATGGCACAGTGTGAGAGGATTTTTAAGTGGTGCAACCACTTCATTAACACAATCATTTCCGGGATTCCTTCAAAATAGGAGCTCTGGGGTGCCGGGAAAACATATGGCCGCTTTTACTCTGATCTTTCTTTCTCAAATGCATGCAAATCCTATACATTATAATTCTATATTCATTCAACCTGAACTCTGACTGTAGGTGCATTATTTCTAATGATAATTACAATGTCCTGATGTGAAAGAAAATAGTCTAGAAGAAGAAATACATGTTATATTTATGGACAATCAACATACTGTATGTTGGTTGGAATTGTTCTTATCATGTGGTGTCATAATTCAACATATATGTTGACATGCTGACTATCAAGAAAATAATAACACAGCACTTCATGTCAGAAAGGTTGGCTGATATGCAACACTGCTCACAACGCAGGCACAAACCTTGTAAACATTCTTCACATTTCAATAAAATGTTATAGAAAAGTAGCCCAAATAGACGATCAAATAGGTCACAATGCATTCCACGCATTCTGAACTTGTAGTTCAGCAATTTTTTGTGTTGGACCCAAGTGCAGAACCACACACACATATACATAGGTATATAGGTGTGTGCACGTGCACGTGCGTGCATGTGCTCATGGTCGCTCTTTTAGGCTTGTCTTTGTTGACCTATAGTTGCTTGCAAAATCTGGCAACACAGATTTGACAGATCAGGTGACAGATCTCCATTCCTCCATTGGATGCTGTTTTGTTGTTGCCTGAAGCCTGAGGTCATCACACAAGGTGTCGGTGATGACAGTGTTGATGACAATATAGCTGATACAAGCTCACAGCACAAAGCAATGTGTGGTGAATTTGCAGATCTGCTATTTTCCTATGCATTAAGCATTACTCATGGCTGTTTAATTATGTCGTTACCACAGCAACCAATGCAGATAGGTCAATGTCCTAAAGATCGTACGTGAGAAACAAACAGGATTTGCCATACAGTCTGAGTTATTTGTGCTTCCATATTACCACTTTTAAGTCCTGTTTTCTTTGTTCTGTTTTGTTCACATTTACAGGATCATTTAGTACAATGAACAACATAGCCATTGATAAAAATTAAAAATTAAAAAAGGTTCCTGGACCTTATAATGCAAGAAAATAGTAATTTGATTCAATGTTTACTCTGACCGTTTCAATCTCTTACATTTAATGTCATTAAATGAATCAAATAAATGTAATAAACTTGTATTTAATTGACCCACTACGTGTAGTATTATTTTATATCTCTGAAACATACCTGATAGAGGGTTGTTCTGTCTTACAGTCTGGACTGATGGAGCTTTCATTTGAATTCAAGTTACAGGCTTTCAAGGAGTTGTAAGAGGACATATCCAAAGTAGAATACACAGTATGCAAATACTGCAAATACCCACGCAATCTTGAACCCCATTTCCATTTGAGTAAATGTGAGCGCATACACTCTATTGTAGTTAGTTAGTACACACAAAATAAGATATCACCACAGACTATGACACGTTAGCACATGGACTACTGCTGAATTGTGACAGATGACTATGAAGTATAATCGACTGCATAAATACTCATTACAGTATATTGACTGTTGATAGACCATATAATTTGCAGATATACGCATATCACTCATATCCACTGTCAGTACGTTATACTACATTATGGTGTCCGAATCCCGATCCCGACGACCTTCGCTACGTGTCACTCCCCATCTCTCTCCACATGTCCTGTCGCTCTACTGTCGCAAATCGTGTAGAGCAAATCCACGAGTTCATCGACTTTTCATTTGCATTGTAATCCCCATAGGGGGGAATTTTAGATCGCCTCATATAAGAACTGTGTTTGAAAAATAAACAAATCATCCAGGCCGTTTCCCTCATATGGATATGAAGAACCAACTGACTGAGAGAAAACTCTATCGTTACTGCTACTGAATTATAGTTACATTTTCGCTAGAAACAGACTGTATCATATATGAGTGACTGACTGTCACAAACGATACAGAGACGAGACACCTCCCTGACAATAGAATGTTATTCTCCATAGAGAAATTACTTCCGTAAACCAGGGGAATCGAGGGGATGAGCGAGTGATGTCAGGACTTCTGCACTCTATAGATAAAGGCAGTAGCCCCCCCAAAATAAATCTTATAAAACAAATATACTACATTATATCATTCCTGTCTGTTAACATGTATGATGTTATACCTATATTTATATATGCATTTATAGAATACACACATTATGTTAAAACTTGAGAGTTCATGCACTGAAACCTATTATAAGGATGAGGCCCAGTGCTCTCAGACTACAGGGACCAAAGAACGTAAGGGAGAGAGATGGAGCACACAGGTCATCTTAAAAAACTTTTAATAGGAGAAAAGATAATTATACTGACGTTTGGAGAGAACAGCGTCTTCTTCACACTCTGAATAAGACTCGAGTGCTGTCAAAATGTAAGTAATTGTCTTTGGACCCATTAAAAGCTTCGAAGATGACCGCTGTGCCCCGGATCTCTCCTTTCATGATTCATTCATTCACATCTATATACTCGTAATAATTTATCTACTGTATCCTGTGTGTTTCAGGTTGCTTTTGCTATATATACGACACCTGAATTTCCCTGCAGGGATCAATATAACGTCGTTCCAGGCACGCACGCGCACACGCACACGAGGAGACACGCACTCTCGGGAGCCTGATGACCGCCGTGCTCTGGCCCGGGAGCGGTCGGTCGGTCGGGAGAGCAGATGAGAGCCCTCTGCAAGACACTGACAGGGTTAAATCAGCGCTCCAGCCATGCAGATGAGCCGTATTTCACACTCAAGGAGTGTCCTACTCGGGGGGGGGGGCTATTAATCTCCAGCAGACAAAGCCCTCTGGCCTGGAGTATATAGCCACAGGCAGACCTGAGACCTGCGTTGTCAGGTCTAGCTGTGCTGACCCACATGGAGGCGTATAGTCCTCTATCAGATTCAGGACCCATGCAAGTGCATGGCAGAATAGAGCCCAGGAGAGAAGGGACCTGGGGCTCTCTATAGTCTTGGGAAATTCTGATATAGCTCAAAGGTCGTGGCCGAATCACTAAGTGTCAATTGTCAACTGTTCTAAGGCCAGTTAGCGATATTCATGGTATCAAATTATAGCTCAACGGTTACTGCAGCCACTGCGGTGCACGTCCTGCGATGTTGATAAATAGTGTATTATCAGGCTGTCTTTAGAGAGCCTCATCAGATATAGCATCGCAGTTTGGTTTTCACAAGCTGCGACTCACAATTAAAGTCCAAACTGTTCCAACTGATGCAGACTGCATGGTAGATTACAGGGGTGAATACACCTCCCATCCATTGTCTTGACTACTTATGAACAGGCTGCCCTGATGCAAGCCAGGCAACATAATATTTATTGAGCCAATCCCATGTTCTACATGCTGAGGACCAGTTAATGCCCCTGGGAGGATCGGTACCGCAGCTGGAAATGAAGTCAATAAAACTTTTGCACAAAATAATAAATAAATACTGCCAGAAAATGAAAGAATGAGGCCACAATGGACACCCGTGGCCCGTCGTTTTATATTAATAGGATTTTGAGGATCTTTGCTTTTATTGATGTCTGCTTTTATTTGCCTTTGGAAGCCTTCTTTTATGACTGCAAAGTTGACCTTGACCTTGAAAGAAAAGACTGTTCTGATTGTTTGTAGTAACGGTCCGTGCTGTATTCTACAACAGTGCACCCCAAACAGTATCTCTGAGAAAGTGCATGGATATGGGTCCAGCTGGGTAAAGGTTTACACTTAAGATCTTTATTGGGAATAATCTTTACATACTGCATGGGAGCATGAACAATAAACTATTTATATACAAATTAATTAGCCTCATTCAAGGTTGATGTTTGCAGTGAGAAATCTACCTTGTTTTGACTAAAACTGTGTCACTTTATTCATGTTCTTTGTGGATGCATAATCGACACAAACACAGTTATTATATATTTTGGGATAAATAATTGCACCAGGTCTGTACAGTATGTTAACATGGAGGATTTTACTTAAAGGATGAAATTCCCTATCTTAATATGGTCCTTAGTTGATAACATTGTTGTCTATACTCACTCTGTGTCTCATAGGAGGGGTGTGGACAGTACAGAAACCTGCCTACCAGTGACATCATTTTTTTCAATCTTTACCAAAAGAATGGTGTGCGGGCCGGGCCCTACCTCCTTCCATTTTATTTTTGCATCCCATTTTTTCACCCAGTGTCAATTATCTAATCATTAGATAATTACTTGCGCAAGCAGAGCGCAATGGATGGGAGATACATGACTAATGTAATCCTAGGCGCTACACTTCCTCTGCCAACCTGTGTTTCGACTGCCCCCCTCCCCCTCATACAACATGCACAAATGTTGTGTCAAACCATGTGACTCCCATTGGAAATGCATTGGGGCAAGATGTATCACACCCTTTGTATACAACAAGCATACATCAGTCTGTTGTGAAGGTGTGAGTGAGGCCTAAACATTCTAACACTGTAAGTGAGGAATGTGAAACAGAGCAAGCCACCATTCACTAGGTTGACAGTAGAGGCACTACCACGCCTGTACTGTCCTCTGCAGCCAGACACACGTACGGGGGCTGCAGTGCAAAAGGCCACAGAGGAACAGACAGAGACAGAGGCATTGTGTGTGTGTGTGTGTGTGTGTGTGTGTGTGTGTGTGTGTGTGTGTGTGTGTGTGTGTGTGTGTGTGTGTGTGTGTGTGTGTGTTTTTTTCTACTGAGCCTTCCAATCTGACATAGTGTCTTCATCATCCAGGGGAACCCGGGACATTGTCCTTGCGATCCATTGTAATTTATGGCCCGGTGTGATAATCTACTGCAAAAACAACTGACAGAGTCTAAATCACAAACACTTCTCAAAGCTGCACTGTTGTAAATCATCTCTCTCCAAATGCATTGAGTGTGTGTGCACGCACGCGTGTGCGTGTGTGTGTGTGCATGCATTTGAGTGTGCCGTGCGTGTGTGTGTGAGTGCGCACGTGCGAGTATGTGCATGTCGCGAGCGTGGACGTGGCGCGTGCATGTGTGCAAATAGTGTGCAAATAGGGACTCGGAGAGCTCAGCCATTTGTACCACAATTATCATATAGATATCATATTGCTGCGCATGATATGGTCTCTGCAGCTCTGAGACAGGTTGTAATGATATCACCATATTCATATTGTCGGGCCGAATTTCTTTCACAGCATATTTCATCCTTCTGTCACATACACTACATGTAGAAAACTAATTTTCAGATCTACGAGCCATTGCCATTGGTGCTATTTAAAAAGTGTGGATTATAATATAAATATTGAACCCATGAAATGTTCTTTTCTCCATTTCCTGAAAATTGTTTTGGACATTCGGGGACATGGGTTTCCACCCCCGACAGCAACAACAACAACAACAATGCTTGGAGAAGGCATAGCAAATAAAAACACTGCATGCATAGCATCATTGAAATCCAGATACCATGTCGCATTATCACTCTGTGTACCCTAACCCCCACAACACACCACAACCACCACAAACTTCCTCACGCTGCCAGTGGACTCCAGTCCCCCCCCCCCCCTCCACACACACACACACAGACACACACACACACACACACACACCACCACCACCACCACCACCAGCACATCTCTAACAGATGGAGGTGTCAGTAGATTTCCAGTGAAGCACAAAGCCAGGAGGGGTGGAGACGACGCTGGGCTCATTTGCATTCTCCGGGCCGAGGAGCTGTCTGCGTGTGTGTTGGGTCACAGAAGGTGCACTTGCTGACCCGCATGGCTGGTTTTCCGTCTGTGGCGGCCCGCGGGGTCAAGGGCAGACCAGCGGTGACGACGGTGGCATGAGGAGTTCTGTTTTTGCTTTACCAATTATGTTAACCTCTGGACACACAGAGAGAAGCAACTGTCTTGTGACTTTTCTGCTGAAAATACATACTGTATAGCCGTGGTGGTGGATCTGGCTGAAAATGCTGTTTAATATGGAAGCATGTGACATTATGGTCTTCTGGTGTATCTCTCCTCCACCTAGCTAGCCAAACGAACAGTCATTGTGCCATCCTGCCATCCCTATACTATAGCCCCAATACATGAACCCTCTTTCATAGTCACTTATTGTTTTCTCTTTCCAGCTTGATCCAAAATCGAGGTCAAAGCTGTGCCTGCTCAGCATTTTTATAGAGACAGACACAGAGCACGGTGGGATGTTAATTGCTTAATTGTATCATGCAGTACACCTGAATATATAGAAACACATTAATTAGTTATGTTTCTATATACACTCATTATCTGGGTTTTTCTTTCATTTGCACCCATCTGTTTATGTAAAGAGAGAGGGGAGAGAGACACCAATGGGGGGGGGGGGGGAGAGAGAGAGATTACCCCCCCTCCAACACACACACCCACGCACGCACACACGCACGTGCGCACGCGGTGTGTGTGTGTGTGTGTGTGTGTCACTCTATCACACGCACAATGTGTGCTGTAAAGAAATGTAGGCTAATAACCGCGTGCTGCTCAGTTGATGAAGCAGATGGTTCATTAGAGAATCACAAGTATTCTGATAAGTCCTCCACTTGTCAGGAGCTGATCTTAAACTCAAGTTTCTACATTTGGTATGATTTGCGCTCGTATAGCGAGTGTGTGACTGCAGCTTGATTTGAGACGATAAGCGCGAGATCAAAGAAACGCACACATCGTGTTTGGAGAAAGGTCAAATTTGTCAAAGTGTTGGTTGCTAAGCCACAGCGATGGTATGAGGACACGTGTGTGTGTGTGTGTGTGTGTGTGTGTGTGTGTGTGTGTGTGTGTGTGTGTGTGTGTGCGTGTCCGTGCATGCATGCTTAGACTAGGCCTACGTTCGTGTATGTTTTTTTTAACCATATATAGCTTTTGTACCTTCTGTTGCTTGCGTGGCGTTGTGCTGTCTACAGGGCAGCATATCCTCCCCACAGGATTCATGGCTAATACTACCAGCTCACAATGCATCACATGTGATCAGATCTGCTGTCTTTAAGGACTGTATAAATCAGGCTTTACAGTTCTCTGCGTAGGTAGGAGATGTCTCACTAGTCACTATAGGGTCAACTTCAATATCTTCAATATCATCTTCAATATCTCTCTCTCTGTCTCACACTCTCCTTTTCTCTCTCTCTATTCTGTATCCACTTGCTTTTCTCTCCTTCTGTTTTGGTTTCCATGGTAACACCTTTTGGAGAAGCTGTGAGACCACCTTCAAGGTGGTCTCACAGCACACTGAGCACAGCACAGCAAGGTGGCACCTTGGATGACAAATAATTAGTTTGGTTGTGCAGGATATATGCCAGCCCAGTGCGCCCCCACACTGAGTCTCGCCCTACACTGGGTTCCACTGGTCTGCGCCCCCACACTGAGTCTCGCCCTACACTGGGTTCCAGTGGCCCCCTCCCTGAGTCTCGCCCTACACTGGGTTCCTCATCCCGTTCCACATTCATCGTGTCCAGCGCAGTGATAGTTCATTACGACAAGGAAGGCATGTGGTGTCCAGTTCTGTAATGGGTAAATGATAAATCTGTGATTTGGGTTCTATATGTGATGTATCATTATGTATCTATTTGGTATGTGGCATATATGGCATACAATTGAAGTTATGTTGTCATGTAATATGTCTTTATCTTGTGCTCTGCTCTGGAGGGGGGGTTAACTTTGATATCAGATTCTGTGTCTTGTTGTAATCTGTAATAGCAGAGCAGAGCCGAGCCACGCCGCCAAACTAAATGCAATATCTTTGCAATAAATGATAATGGTCAATCCTGAGCTGAAGAGACTAAATTAAATTATAATTGAATTATTCATTAAACTTAAGTAGAGGTGTGGTCTCTTACTAGAGAACTGAATATTTGTTACTAGAGAACTGAATATTTGTTACTAGAGAACTGAATATTTATAACTATATCTAAATATTTGTTGAAAGTCCTGATGCATACAGGAAAAGGGCACACATGCGCTGCTGTAAATGGACCGCTCACTCCGGTAGCTTGTGTTGACATGCTATGTGATGTATGACGCTGCAAAGTTTTGTTGCCTCAGCATGCATTGGCTACTCCCCTTAAGTCTAAGTGACTATACCCTTAGGCAGGGGTGCCCACACTTTCTTGACTTAAAAACACTCTAATTGTGGACACGACCCCTTAATCAGCCATCCCCACGCCTTTGTCATGACATCTCATTCTCATATCATAAACGTGTTTGTACCATCCACCTGACTGTCCTCCAGTGTTGGTGTCCACAGCATGCCGGTTTTAAATAGCGTGACAGTGCTATAGTAGGCTGCACTTATGTGTCTCATGTCTGTTCTGGGGGAGAGGGGTGAAGAAACAGCTTCAATTCATTTTCAATGGAAGTCACATGGTTTGAAGAGACAGCCAGATTGTCTGATGGCTGTGTTCTGCCCCCCTCCCCCCCATGAAAATGAATTGAAGCGGTTTCTTCACCCCTCTAATCACTGTCATTGCACCATGGTAGCAGGCAATGAAAATTGGCAACATAGGGCAGGCGATTCAGGAGAAAGTCTGAGTCAAATATAACCATGGGCTTTATCCTATGCTAACCAGAACATCATGGAAACGCTACTGCGAAATCAAGTCACGCTCACAGTCACGGCCACCCAAGTCACGGCCACCCAAAATCAATGGATTGTATTTTAAATAGCCAAATACTAGGAAATTGAATAAAGGGTGGCTTTAGACCATGTTTGTGTATTCCGGACTCAGACCCCGAGACTGATTTCCATTTTAAGGAAATGAGCTTTTACGTTCAGTCCATTAATATGATAATATCACCCACAAAAGCACTATTATAACGATTCTCATGCATAGAAAGTAATTGACCATTTACACAGAATCCGTTCCGAAAAGTAATGTATTCAAATTGATTGAATACATCCGCTGTCGGCAGACAGTTGAAAGTTGCTTCTAATAATACACTGATGCTCTGTGGGCTTCGGTGCCGTCGCTGTCAATTATTTAATAAAGGAAAACGGCTCAAAGGCTGACGGAATTAACCCATTCTGACCTGAGATCAGATTCATACGAGGTTTCCACTGGACACACACTGGTCTGATGAACCCATTCTGACCTGAGATCAGATTTAAAAAAATGTCAGTCGTTCTTCGATTTTTCAAAAATAGCAGACCTACAAGCTCGTATCGCGCCACTCGGTGGCGCGATATGAGCTTGTAGATCTGCTATTTTTCAATAGGTAAAGCATAACATGATGCTAACACCAAAATGGGTGCCCGGTCAGAATGGGTTAAGAAACAGACCCATATTCACCAAAAAAAAAAAAGAAAAGTTTTGATGGATACACAAAAAACTCCTAACTACTTTTCCTGCAGTCCTCGCTAAGGCCATAATTCAAATCAATTCAATTAAACTGTGTTTGTTTGCAGAGCCACATAGGAAACAGCCGCCATCAGAATCATGAGTGTGTTGTTTGTTTGCCTCTGCCATCTCTCTCCTCATCCGTGTGAGCTCTTCAAAGCCACGACCCCTCGTACATGACCAGTGTGAATGAATGTGTCCCGTCACTCCACTGATTCCATTATCTCCCAGAGCAAGGCCACGGGCCTTGCAGGCAACTTCCAAACTGAGACAGACGCATAGAGCAACATCTACAGTAACATGAAAACTTCTCATCCCAACGTGAAATATTCATCACTAAAGAATAAAGATCCTACCCGTCGGAGCCTTAAATTAGATTGCTGCCGTGAAAGCAAATCACATAATTGGGCCCAAAGTTTATAGAATTCTGATCCATCACTACGAATTTGCCTACAATGGAGATACTGGCAACTGTTTTTTTGTTGATTGTGTTTGTTTTGTTTGTTAAGTTTGGTTTTTAATATTGGTGATTTTCATATAACTATGGCGATGCCCGTTGGGAACAAATGGACTAAATTTGACTGAAGGGCTGCCATTGGATTTTTTTTTAATTTTCGTTTTTTGTCATAATGAAAGCAGGGAATCATATAATAGTTTCAAATTGACATATTGGTTGTTCAGTTTGACCCACCCACCAGTTTTGGAGATTTATAGAGTAATGTCTTGCAGAAAACAGCGAGTTGAGAAAACAGTCTGCCTGTGCTATTAACTCATTTTGGATAAAAGAAAAAAAGTGTTTCTCCTCTGGTGAAAAGCTGGAGTTTGCACGATCACAGGCTCTCCAGTCAAATCTGGTCACAAATGCCCCTACATTTATGCAATACCAGTGGTCTGAGTACTTTACTATAATTCACAGAATCTGTACAAATGAGTACAGAGGAGGACCCAAAAGCAGGCAGAACCAGTTAACTTAAAGTGTAAAGGCTAAAGGCAGGACAATTTTCAGAGGACAGAGTCACTCAACAGAGCAACAAGAAGAACACAACGCAAATACAGGGCTTAAGTAGACCTAGCTGATAACAGGGCACATGTGAACTCAATTGACAATCAACACGGGGGGCGTGTAAGCTAGGACAAAGGTGGAAACACTGACAAATAGACAAGCCAGGTACAGAACTATACAGGGGCAGACAGGAAGGCACAGAACATATACACAACAGCAGGGCAACAACAGAGAAACAGATAATACAGATCTAAATACAAAATAAAACATACTGGACCACAGAAACAGTTATAAGTACAAAATCGGACAGTCAAAGACTGTGACATCTGTGTGTGTGTGTGTGTGTGTGTGTGTGTGTGTGTGTGTGTGTGTGTGTGTGTGTGTGTGTGTGTGCGTGCGTGCGTTGCGTGCGTGCGGCACTAGAGGTCTTGGGTTGAAGGGCGGGGGGGGGTGGGGGGAGGATCAGGGTCCCTGATGGGTTTCTGTCCTACTGGAATAATGAGTCATGACTCTTGAGACGTGACCCCTGATGCCCTTGCAACTGTGCCCGGGTGAACCGTGGCCATGGGGCTGGCCCGCCGACCTCCTGACCTCCGTAAACCCACTGCTAACAACAGCAGCGGCGTCCCTGCGGGTATAGCACAAATGAATACACAAGGCTGTGGTGGCTGCTGTGTGGACAAGAGGTCCTCAGAGCGCAACGTGTATATATACTTCAGTGGAGTGGTGTAAGAAGACAACGACTCCATGGAATACAATTGGCAAAAAGTACAGAGGTAAAGTCAATAATGCTAAAAGGATAACGTCCTGAGGGCTTGTTTCCATTGTGGTCCTGTATAGCAAATAGTTAAAGTAAAACGGATAGTCCGGCAGCCGGAAATTTGGTATAGTCATTTTATTGGCCTAAAATATTGTCTGTATACATACATTCGTGAATCCACTCACTGACCGACTGTCACTATTGGGCAATTTTTATATAGGGGTTTCTTGTTGTGACCCTATCATTAACATCCTAAGATAAATAAATGTTAAATGTTTTGCTTTAAGTAGCATGTGACAAATGTCAAACTGGGGTTTTTTTCATGATTCTGAATGCATTCCAAGCATTAGTTTTGCACAAAAAACACTCCTTGGGCTAAAAACAACCATAGCCACTTGCCCGAATGTGCCCAAAATGTGCTGACCTCATCACATTTGTATTACTTAACGCAAAAGGGAAGTATGACATTTTTGAACATTGTCTCCTGCCATAGGATGTTAATGTTAAGGTCACAAGAAACCTCTACCAAGAAACCTGCTAAAGAATAGCCCAATACCGACAGCCGGTCAGCAAGTGTATATAGTGTATAGTATATAGTATGTATATTTTAGGCCAATAAAAAAAAACATATACCAAATTTCCCACGGGTCCACCTCGGCTGCCGGACTTTGATAGGAGAACGAGAGAATAAGAGAGAGAGAGACAGAGGTATTGAAAGATACAGCAGGGTGAAAACTAAAAAGACACCACATACTGTAACAAAGACACGCCATCAATAATGAACATACAGCAGCACAGTATACACACACCCTCTACGAAGACCTGCAGGACAACAACATGACAAGAATACACACAGTAACCATATGTCAGACAGTGTCCTTACAGGCTTCCAGTAGTGTATAGGTTACTGTTGTACTTCAGAACTCATTAGTCTATGTTGACCGGGCGTGCAGAGCGACCATTGTGTGCCTGTGTTGTACATGATCGTGGCACTGGCACAACATACAGACCAAGTATAATAGGAATTCCTCTTGGGGTAGATGTATCTATCGTTTCCCCTCCTGCTCAGTTTCCACACAATGTCCATGTGTGTGTGTGTGTGTGTGTGTGTGTGTGTGTGTGTGTGTGTGTGTGTGTGTGTGTGTGTGTGTGTGTGTGTGTGTGTGTGTGTGTGTGTGTGTGTGTGTGTGTATGGGAGGGGGGTTGAGGCCATCGTTTCTCCACAAGAACCCGGTTAAGTCCCCATTTACTTAACCGATTACCTCACAAAGGTGAGCATCTCTCACAGCCACAACACTAGAGGGAGTATAAATAATGATCTGGTGCCAGTGCCACCCACATATAGAACAAATATGGGTAAATTGAAAATTCACTTTCCACAGCACTGGAATGCCCTTTCCCCTTCCCTCAAAACAAACAAATCACTGGCTTACTTTAAAACCGGTCTGAAAAATCACCTATCAATGTCAGCGGGTCAAAAGGAGAGAAGATGACTGCCCAACCTCCCTATATACCCCCCTCCGAGTGATTTATTTGTATTTAGATTTTTTGGTACACTTGTAAATAGTTTTCATGTTTTTTGAGGTATCTCGATTACTGTCATCATTGTGTTGTGAATGAATGCATGGGACCCGAATGGAAACAAGACCGCAAGGTCTTTTTTCGGTGCTATCCTTTTGGATAAATGTGCTTTGACTGTACCATGTACTAAAATAATCAATCAATCAAATACCTACCCAGATTTTCACAGGTGAGCTCAGAAACGCAGCGAGTCTTTAAATGATCCTATTTTGCACATATATCCAATGTTTTGCTGAAAAATATATCTTCCCTTTTGCATATCGATCGAGTTGATTCGATCTAACATTCCCACAAGGTCGGAAACAAAACCCACAGGCCGAATCTGTTCCTAATTCTCCACGGTACGTCACCACTCAATCACAGTTTAACCATGCCTGAGCAAGCTCTCTCATTCTATCCACTGTCTGTTTCCAATGTCAGTTTCCCCCGAACCTCTCTCCAGAGGGGAGTGAGATTGAAGGACTCGCCACGGCAGACTAAAGCAAACGCTGACACAAAACAACGACGAATCAACAACACAAATCGGGCACTAGCCGTTCAGATGAATACAAACACAGGCCTGACTCTATATAGCTGTTTGTTTGCCGAGTCTGTTAAGGAAAGAGGGGTGAATTCCCCGTTGGACAATATTTGCATGTGTGAGAGTTTTTGTCTGCCTTCCGGCCTGTCTACTGCTGTGTGTCTGTATGTGAGTGCATCTGTGCAATTCTGAATTTATTATCTCCCTTTATGTTCTGGCATTAGGCATCGCTCTGCACACATGAGGTCTGCAAGTCCGCCAGGCACTAATAGGCCCCAACGCCGTTGGCTTAGCATCAGGCTGGGGCCAATTTATTTTGTTTATAGATCGGGCTTGGGTCGGGATGGGTCTCATTGAGCTTCTCTCCTTTCACTGACAATGAACATAGAAAATAGTCTCGTCTCTGAAACATGGTGAGTTGGGAGTGGAAATGTGTAGGTGGAGGTAACTAAATAAACAACCATACAATGCAACACGCATGCCTGCACAGTTCAATCGATATGTTTGTATTTGTTGAGTGTTTGAAACATCATTCTTCGCAGTTCACATCAAAGAAAAGTCGACCAGAATCTGTCAATGTTTGCTGTTGGATCACGTATATTGGCTTTAATCTCCACTATAGAGCGGTGCCCGTGTTGTGATGTCAGAACATCACAAGATACATGGGGGGTGATCAGGTCCAGAGGCCTTTATGCTGGTTCTGGACATCCGGAAAAGCATGCATGCCGTTTTTTGCGCCTTGTTACAGTACGTGCCATGTTGGGACTCGGTATATTGGAGCATTTTTGGTGGTATACAGTATGTGGCACATGTACTATTATGTTTAATAAAAGTTGCGCAGCTGCACACATCAAAGAAACACAGTGAGAGAGATTTTAAATTAATTTGGTGTCGGGTCTCAGGTAACGCTCAGACAGATTAATTGCAGGTCATTGTCAGGTTGGAGTGGGAACGAGCTTGAACACCCCGAGATCAGGGCCATGCAGGTTATTATAGGGGCTTTGGTTTTGGGCTCGTGCAGGGGTCTACCGCACTGTCCGCACATTCTAATAAGAGACCACTGCGGAGTGGTCTCTTATTTGGTTCGTCTCTAGTAATTTGGTTCGTCAACCTATAGGTTAAACAAATTGTATTGAACAAAATGAACGTGGATTGGTTGACGAACCAAAGAGACTCATGGTGGGGTTGTATAGTCTCGGGGCGGGAGCATCTAACGAGAGGAGGAGACGGGGGAGATTGGGGGGGAGGAAGAGGGAACGACTAGTTGAGGGAGGAGGCGAGGAAGAGACAGTGTGAGCATGCGGACGGCCGCTGACAGACGGAGGCCCGACCAAATGCATGATGTGTATAGAGGCTAAGATGGAGGCTTTAGTACTCTTGGATTTGCTGGTGTTAGCTCAGCTGGTGCTGTAGATGAGCTTGATGGGTAGAATCTATATTTCTGTTCTGAACCTTGATCTGCATTGTGAACTGCAGGGATGTTCGGTCGGTTTGCACAGAATGTGTTTGAAGTCTGTTAACTTGCTTCTATACGACTGAGGTGTCACTGGCGCACGCACACACACACACACGCACGCATGCACACACGCACACACTGTACACACACACTGTACACACACTCACAGTATTGAATTCAGAGGCAATTTAGAATTACGCTAATGTCAAGTCCCTCATTTCTCTCACTCACGCTGACAACATTACACTCATCATCATACACCCTTCACACTAAACTACACACACTAAACCACACACCCTTAACACACAGACAAATGAACACTGCACATGAAATGATCAAACAAGACCTTCTCATATACTCATAGCTGTGAACAGCCTTGACAACCGCTCCTTACATGCGTGTGTCTCTGTGTGTGTGTGTGTGTGTGTGTGTGTGTGTGTGTGTGTGTGTGTGTGTGTGTGTGTGCAGATGACTTTGAGCCGAGGTATACAGACCTGTTTTAGGGAACTGGGGAGTTTAGTATAAAAGGTCACAGAGCACAGTGGTTTGGCATAGTGGCATATTTCATTTATGGGCTCACTGGGGCATATACAGCACGCTATGGGGCTGTGCTGCCGGCCAGATTAAACGGTAACTCTGGGGTTTGTACTGAAAAAGCTTACCGTGTTCCATTAGTGAAGAAAAAGTAAAACCTTCAGTGGAACCCACAAGTAAATTAATTAATGAAGTCGCCGTGGTTGATTTCACCAGCAGATCACATCTCATTATGTAAATATATAGCTGCAAACAGCTGCAAAGTGCAGGGGAAGGTTACAAGAAGTGAATGAAAAAGGAAGAAGATAAAGACTTTCTGAATTAGTTAATGAAGATTAATGAATAACAAACTAGAAACGTGCAATTTTGGGGAAATTGCAAGTCTGGTTGCCTTGATCACACCGACACAACACCATGCATCGGTGACCCAAGGAATACGTCGTGAGGTCGAGCAACGTGCGATAAAACATTGTCGCTGTTTGGATTCTGTGTTCGTGTTAGATTCTGTGTCCTTGCGCCACTTCGTGCTGCGCTGCAAGCTTCTGCAAGCTGCAAGCTTCTGCAAGCAATCTGCTGTTTTTGAACATTTTTGAAAAATCTTGAAAGTGTGCATGAGAACTACTGATTTAGAAGGCATTTGTAGAATCGGCCTCAGGTCTTAATGGGTTATAATACATTATAGGTCCGCAAAACAGTTAGCAGTTAAGAAATAGCACAAACATCACATGCTGTTTAATAGATTAAATCTTTATATGCATTGGTTTAAACACAGTCATTATATATGAAGGTTAAGTGAGTTCAATTGTACGAAATGACCTCCACAAGAATTTGAAAAACATGCATAAATTGCCATATGGTTGGAAAGTTTGGACTTGACACCCTGGGACTCGAACCAGGGACCTTTGTACGCGGCACAGTCAGTACAGCAAGTTCACCTGCTCAGGGACTACAAAGGGGAAAAACATCATTGCAAAATGTCTCTGTTCATTAATTTTGACAAAGAGTGCAGCCTATGTGTTCCAGCATACGTCTGAATATTTATAGGGTGATTGAGTGCCCCGAAAGTCACAATTCCAACTACACACTGCTCCTTAGTTTATTATTTAAAATATGTCATGTTTCTTTCACCTTTAGCGTTGCTCAATACTGTCTGACAGTCGACCTTTACTCGGAGAATGAGAAAGGCCTGGAACTGGAACGAACGCACGCACGCACGCACGCCCGCACACACGCACGCACGCACGACCGACCGACCGACCGACCGCACGCACGACCGCACACACACACACACACACACGCACACACACACACACACACACACACACACACACACACACACACAGAGAGAGAGAGAGAGAGAGACACACGCACGTAACGAGAAGCGGTTGGACTGTTCACAGCTATGAGTATGTGAGAAGGTCATTGCCTTGGGCAGTCAATAATGGTGGTGAGCTTTTGTACTAGCCAGTATAGTTACTAGCTCACATTGTTGCCAGTTTACATTTTTTTCCCGGGTCTGGTTTGGCACCTCCAAGAGGCGCATGCACATTGCACACACACGTACGCACGCAAGCACACACACCACACACTACACACGCACGTCGCACGCACCCCTTGTTCATTTCATACTGTAAAGATTTAACTGTGAGTTAAACACAGGCTTTTACCTGGGATGAGCCATCTTTTGACCTCAGTTTTTCCACGATTGTTAACACACAAAAATGTTAAACTTGGCACAATTTGCACAACCTTCACTTCATGTACCTAATCGCTCGACACAATTTGCACTACATCACACTTCCTTATCATTATAGACTCTGACTTTCCTTCTTTACACTGTGACATCAATTACACATTACATTGTTGTCCAAACTCTACACATAATGTTCAGTTGTTGCACACACTTCTCACATCATCAACCAGTTTGAGCAGGCTGGTTTACAGTAACAAAATAAAACAATGAATAAAACATTTTTTCGGCTGCATATTTTTGTGTGCTGTTTTATGTTTGACTATGCAAATGTAGGCCGACACGGAGTCATTTTACAAAAGGAGAAATTCTCCAGAGTCATTGTCATTCATGCGTGTTCCATTTCTATGACTGTGTTTTCAATTTTTCCCTTAATTGTGCTGTAAATGCTTGGTAGTGTGCACGCAGCAAATGCTTAGTTGTGTGTACTCAATGAATGATGTGTGTGTCATTTGAAAATATGTCTGTGTGTACCAAATGAAAGCACGAGTTCCATTTTGGGAACAGTTAAGATATTTGAGGGCAAAGAGTCATCATGGAAAAGGAGTGTCAGGGTTAAGCATTTTGTGTGTGAGGTTTTCAGTTTTGTGTGCATGTGTTCATGCCTTTAGGTTGTGAAAAGCGTGTGTTAACAAACTGTAATGCAATTCACACATGCAATGCAGTCTCACACACCCTATTTGTAAAAGGAAAGTCCTCAGTGTATGGACCTGGTTTAATTAGTTCTGACCAGCGACACTCCTTTTTCCAATGGTGGAAAGTAGTAACAAAGTATACATTTGCTCAAGTACAGGCTACTTTTGAGGTGGCTATAGCTGGCAACCCACCTGAAAATATCGTCTCAGTATAGCGAGCTGGAGAGACGAGCCTTGTTATGAAGGAGAAAAAAATAAGCTACTGTACCAGTATGATTAATATCAGAATCTAGACCTTTACCATTTTAACAAAAGAAAACGTAACCTAAAACTCTCACTTTTATACAAATCATGTTTATAACATGATACGTATCATGTTCCAATGATGATGCCTTATCCCATTATAACGTGATCAAGTCATATAGCGTGATGCATGTCTCGGTAAAACCAGATTATTACCTAATTACCCGTATTATACTATACTCTACCATTTAAGAACAATCTGTGGACTTCTTCCACCACTGCTTGGTTTATACATTTGTACACCTGAGAGCTGCCCGTGATAAGTGCAGCCTTCTAATGTTGTTTACAAAGCAGCTCCACTGGAGCAGGGGGGGGGGGTTAAGTGTCTTGCTCAAGGGCAACATTTGGTAAGGGAGGGAGAGAGATCATTTCTCATTAATTTTCCCTGCTGCAGGTTTTCCCCATCTGGTCTGGGAGGATTTGAACCTCCTTGGTCACAAATTCGCTTCTGTGACTTCTAGGCACGTTGTAGCATGCACTTAATGCCTATAATGCT
>NC_137878.1:10538216-10573216 GCF_963924005.1 Protomyctophum bolini
TGAGCTTGAGGGTGACTGCTTGCTCAGGCGTGCCCAAACCTTTTTCAGAGGGGGCCATATTTAAAAATATGAAAATACCTATAGGGGCCGACTGCATCTCCTGTCATGCTGTATACCTTTGGACCACAACAATAAGGGCCTTTCTTAGCCCCACCCCTTCCTCTCCCATTGTTTATATTGTGTTTAGGATCCAAGATGGCCACAGCACCATGGAGGGGGTGGGGCGAAGGTGAGCGAGCGGAGTCGACATATTCCCTCACTGAGCTGCACTCAAGTCACTTGCCTTTTTGTCTGACACCTGACTTGTGTCTGAACATAGCTTTGATGGATGTGTTCTGCCCCCCCTCCCACCCATCAAACAAAATGTTTGGTCAAACCATAATGGGCTTCCATTGGAGCGGCCATTAAACACAGAAATAGGAATAGGATGGGTGGAAGATTGATACAGGCTTATACATGTAACATACATACCTGTTCATGCACACAGGCATGCATATGATTGCACATATGCAGACAGACACGTTAAGAGGATTGTTAAGACAGTGAGTGCAGCTGTGCACATGCATGGTTGAGCCACCTGTCACTCCCCCTGTCAACCCTTCAAGATGCGTAACGGAGATGCTGAGCTAGGTGTGACTGCTTGCTCTGCGTGTGTGTGTGTGTGTGTGTGTGTGTGTGTGTGTGTGTGTGTGTGTGTGTGTGTGTGTGTGTGTGTGTGCGTGTGTGCGTGCGTGCGTGCATGCGTACCTGTATACTGCTATCGTTGTGAGAACAACATGTCCTCCCATGGAAATAAAGATGATCAAGAACAATTAATGGAAAGTGAGTACCGTAAGTTATGTTGCTAGTTCTTACTAAAAGAGGCAGGGTAAGGTTTAGGCCAGGGTTTAGTTAGGTTGGGGTTACGGTTAAGGTTACGATTAGCGGTTAAAGAATGAATGCAGTCAATGGAAATCAGTCAAATGTCCTCACAAGTGTAGCTGTACAAGGATGTGTGTGGATGCGCTTTTGTGCGTGCGTATACACTTGTGCGGGTGTGTGTGCTTGACTGCGTGTGTGCGATTGTGCGTGCATGCTTGGGTTGTTTATCACCAGCCTGTCACTGGTCTCATGGCACAGCTAGGAGACACACCGATCTGTAACAAGCACGCCCCCCACACACACACACACACACACACACACACACACACACACACACACACACACACACACACACACACACACTGCAGAATGCAAAGACGCTTATTCATGCCACTACCTCAAATCCATTATCCCTGTGTGTTTTGGCATGCACGTGATACACACATTGTGAGTTTGCACCTGCGTGTGCATAATGTTGAATGTGCTTCAATATTTACGCTACTCATAATAGCTATAGCCTATAAGTGTATTATGTTTGTCGGTGCATCCATACAGTCGGTGCATGCAAATTAGCATGCAAATGCATTGGTGATGGTGGTATTGTGGAACCTGGCTGCGGGTCTCTCTCATTCCAGCATCTCAGCATGCATTACATTGTGTAAGCAATTGCACGGACACACATGCATATAGTATATCGTGTCTATGCACTGGCAGGCAGGCAAGCCATGCCTAGTTAGTGTAATGACACATTGGAGAGCCATCAACTGTCCAGGAAGATAAACAGTATGACTGGAGGGCCCATTACTATGCCTGATGGGACCTATCGTATCATTATTTACCAACCAGGAATTCATAAGCACCAAACAGTCTCCCCCTGTTTGTTTTGGTCTCTCCCCCTGTTTGTTTTGATAAAAAAATACTGACACAGTCCATTTTGGTTCCATTTGTACAGCTTTCAGAGTTAAATAACCACTGTTTTTTTTTCTCCAAGTGTGGTGTGCTTGAGAGCATATAATATAAGCGCGCACACAGGTGAGTGGTTTTTGTGGACAGTGTATTGTAAAAGTGTGTGTTTATTGATGTCTCAGCAGCTGCACGCTCAGCAGTACTGCTGGCCTTAAAACCCGGCTGGACAACTCTGATCTGCCAGCGCCATGAGGTCTGCCTGAATACCAGCTCTGGCTGAAGCTGCACTGATCCATGTGAATGAGTGCACAGATGAGCCGGAGATTGTTACTAGCTGTAGGACAATTGGGTGTTTGAGTTTGTTGGTGAGTGGCCATGGAAAAGATAAAGCCCTGTGCGTGTGTGTGTGTGTGTGTGTGTGTGTGTGTGTGTGTGCGTGTGTGTGTGTGTCTGCTCTGTACGCGCGCATATATTCACAGGTTGTGTATAGAATTATCGTGTTACAGAAGCTTGTTTAGAAATCTCTAGACAAGCAATCTTACCCGAGGCCATGCACTTCTGCTAAAGCAAACTTTAGTCGAGTCGCGTCTCCTAAGAGGATTTCAGAGATTTGAGGGTTGTTGTTTTTTTCCTCCAAACTTGTTTTGGCCTTATGAAGACTCCATTGTCTGACGGCCTTTGAATACTTCAAAAAACAAAACTTTTCGAGCCAAAAGCACACAACACACAAAGCATGAATCTCTGTGCACCGTTCAGCAATGCAAATCAATGGAAACCTAATCTCTGCTGCCAGGCCTTTAATACTGTATACTCTAGATAAACATACAGTTCACAATAATAGTGTCACTGAGCTGAATACACAGCTGCTGGTGCAAAGCTGTCAGAATTAAACTTTTGCCCGCATGGATTTTGAAGTCAAAATGTGTTTTTGTTTTGATCTCTTTCAGGCAGCGTATCTAAGGCCAAACTGGCCTTGAGGCATGCCTCGTTCCTGTCATAACCTTGTATAACGACACATTGCTTTCTATTATGAAGATATTAATTTAACCATAACAAAGCATTACGAGATAAGCCAACAGAGTACAATTTGTCTAAAAGGAGGTAGTGGTCTACCAAATCAAAATCCTTGGAAAGGTCAATGAAAATTGCTCCAGGTATTTATTTTTTTGGCGGATGCTGATGTAATATCACTTGTAAGTTTCAATAAAGCAGGGGTTGTGGAATAATTTGACTTAAATCCAGATTGTGATAGAATATTATTCGTGTTGAGGTAGTGTGATAATTGGTTAAAGATTAGCTTTTCAAAAGTCTTTACAATTGAACAGATCATTGAGATGGGTCTATAAGGGTTCCAGTGCATCGCCTCCTTTGTGCAAGGGAGTGACACGAGAACGTTTCCAGACAGCAGGTATCTGACAGGTGCTTAGTGACATATTGAAGAGATCGCAAAGGGGGTATACATAAGAATGTGAGGTGCTAATTTGAGAAATGTAGTTTCGATATTATCTAGCCCAGGTCCACTGCTCTCCTTTAAATCCTTGATTGCGTCACAGACCTCAATTGGTGTTGTTTTCCTAAAGGAGAAGGAACTATTACAAGTCTGCGAGTTATGATAATTATGCAAAAGGCAGGACAGGCGTTGGCGTATGTTATAAATGTAACAAAACAAACACTAAAGCCCGACTTACACTGGCAACAAAACATGGGGTGCGCACGCTTATCCGACACACCAAAAGTGTATACTGTACCCTGTACAGATTACATTTATGCCAATAAAGTATTCAATCAATCAATCAAACACATGGAATCCGACTTGAGTCACATTCAGAGGTGGTTTCAAATCTGATTGAAATCGGATTTGAGGAGATCCGTCTCCGTCTGAATGCAACAACCTATACCTAAATCAGACTCCATGTGACTTGTATGTGACTTGTTTGTTTGTTTAGACTTTTCCAATCTGGATTCAGGCTGGATTTCGCTGCCAGTCTGAACACATGCAGGTCTGTGACAGATCCGATCTGATGCGCTGCTTATAGAGCTTACGGAGCTGCGTGTTTATGGAACTCGCCTAGCGGCTCGTTCCTGCAGCAACAACAGGCGTGCCAATAATGACGGTAAAGCACACCCTATAGCTCTCGTGTAATTAAGTGTAAAATAAGTGTGGACCAGTCAAGATAAAGTTGAAAATGGATGAAGTAACCTTGTAACTGAGCTGTCGTCCTCATTATACAATGATTCTTATAATAAAAAATAATTGCAGTAGGACCATAAACATTGAAAACAAGAACATTGATTGCCATTTGTGTTCCTTTTTTTAATTTGAGATGATCTTTAGGCAGTTTTGCTTTATTTTATACAGGACATTAATGGCCAATGAATGGCCCAGAGGGAAGGACATGTAATGAAAATGTCCAGCTATAATCATAGCAGGGACATTATGTGGTCCCTAAGTGATGTCATCTACTGCCACGACCCAAAGAATCATATATGTGGTGTCTGTCTCGCTATAGTTAATCGCCGCCAAACAGGTAATAATTCCTCCGGAGAAAGAAAGGTAATTTAACTCTCCTGAGTATTCAGTCGCCACAATATATCTGCATAGCTCAGAACGTTTTTTTTTTTCCTTCTTCCCCCGCACAACTGATGTAGCCAAACAGTCCACATCTGAATCAGGAGGAGGCATACTGGAGACAAAAGCTTACATGTTGATGGATTTACATTAACTCGTATTAACATTAACCTTTGCATTAACTGCACCCTCACCTCCATCTGACCTGTGATTTAATAATAATCTCTCTCTCTCTCTCTCTCTCTCTCTCCCTCTCTCTCTCTGTTAAATGGTTGCCATGAGTCATGCAGTACATTTAAATGTTAAATACCTAGGTGGGGGTCACGAGCCATTTCACACCACATTACCGGCTAATGGCTCATATCTTAATAACCTTACCAGCCTGGTCACGTTCTCTTGGGTGGATATTAAGACCTCAGAGATTGGATGGAGGGCATTCTAATTCTGTGATTCTGACTGGAGTCCCGTGCCCCGGGAGATTGAGAGGCGATGGTGTAAGTTGTTGTTGCCGCAGGAAAGGGGAGGAGGAGAGGCTTTCTGTTGAGAGACCGGGATGGTGTGTGTGTGTGTGTGTGTGTGTGTGTGTGTGTGTGTGTGTGTGCGTGCGTGAGCGTGTGCAAGAAAGAGTCTGACAGGAAGAAAGATAAATGGCATCTTGTGGAATTTGAATCTGTTATACTATATAAGAGAACATTTTATATATACGCACGCATGCACACACGCACGCACAACACACACACACACACACACACACACACACACACACACACACACACACACACACACACACACAGTATATCTTTCGCGGTCTGTGAAATATGTGTGCTTTTGATGTTGGCTGGTGATGTATTTGCTCTCATTTCAGCAGCAGTAGATTGGTCTGTCTGTTGTTCACAGTGGCACTTTAATAGACTTTCATTTCCCTTTAACTAGCTGTCAGTGTTCCAGCGCCATTCATCCTGCAGGGAGACAGGTGTACTGTACTGTATGCACCTGCGTGCGTGCATGCGTGCGTGCGTGCACATCTTCAGTATATCTTCAGTATATATGTGTGTGTGAACATGCGTGTGTGTGTGTGTGTGTGTGTGTGTGTGTGTGTGTGTGTGTGTGTGTGTGTGTGTGTGTGTGTGTGTGTGTGTGTGTGTGTGTTTTTTAATCTCATACTGTATGTCAGGTTGACGAGGGAGGATATTGCAATCAATCAATCAATCAATCACTCATATCTATGAGTCGTGTCTGTGTGGTCATATTTCTTGTGAAGGCCATGAAGGATCTCAAGGCAAATATTTTACAACCATCGACAACCGTGATGTTATTTTCACTATAGTAAGAGACCACACCTCTACTAACGTTTAACAGTTCATTGACGAGATGAGGAACCCAGCTATAGGCCGAGACTCGGGGCGGGAGCGTAGTCTCAGGAGCTGAGGACGGCAAATTTTAAAGCAAATGAATAGCATGAATATAATAGACGATCTACAAGCACGGTCTACTCACATCCCCATGTTGTTGTGGAGCAGAACGAGTCGGCCAAGAGATCGCAGGTGTATTTATACTGTGGTGATTGCAACAAAGATCAGCTGTGGCGAGTGGAGGCAGCTGCAGTGGATACGGGTGATTGTGCATGGGGAGTGGCTAATGAGTGAAGGCAGTGCATGCAAGGCAGTGAGGTAGGTTGAGAACTGGGGAGTTCTACATTTGGTTAATTAAAAATCACAGAGCTATGAGGGCAATAGGAAACCTCACCTGCCTGCAAGTGGCACCATCTGTAAGCAGGTTTTGTAATTAAACAAGTTTCCAAAGGTTCTATATCCCACCAATGAGACGAGGGAGTAGACGGATCCGTTGAACGGTTGAAAATGGGCAAAGTGCTTCTTCAAGAGTGCAGTACTTCACCCCTGCATGCATGCATGTGTGAGTGTGCGTGCGTGCGTGTGTGGGCGTGTGGCGTGCGTGCGTGTGTCCCAGCAGGCTCTGACAGGCTTGTTTTGGCACATCCCTGTAGATGCTGACGATGGCTGGCAGTCAGGCTGGGAGCTGGCACACAGAGCATGGAGTGAGATGAACACCAGCAGCACTCACCCCTCTCCATGCTGGCTCTTCAGCAGAGCCACCTCCTCCTCCTCCTCCTCCACCTCCTCCTCCTCCTCCACCACCTCCTCCTCCTCCTACACCTCCTCCTCCTCCACCTCTGCAGGTCATAGAAGTGTGTTTCATAGATAAGGGTTTGTTTTAGCAGTGTCTGTGCCAGGCTCGTTGAGATTTATGAGCTGTCTGCTGTATATATATATATATATATATATATATATATATATATATATATATATATATATATATATTTGCTGTCGAGTATAAAACCTTGTATCTCCATTATTTCATGGTTTTTTTTCCCCCTGTAAATGAATGCCCTATACTTCTTTGTACAAGCAAAAGTCCCGCAAAATGATTGAAAAGAGCCATGTTTTTTTCCTTCCTCATCATTTTGAAAGTGAAAGTCTGTGGCTTTCTTAAATATTGAACTGATTAAAAGTATTAACAGGAGATTGTGACTAAAATAACAACTTTAGAATGCTTTGGCTGAGCGGTCATTGTTTATAGATAAATCACAGACAGGCTGATTAATAATAAAAACAATGACCACTCAGCCATACACTATCCTGCTTATTACACGGCTACTTGATACATAAATTAATAAATTGACCCAAAACACAACAAAACGACTCTTATTTCCTTGCTTGCTTGTGCGTAAGTGTCGCGTTGCGGCTGGCAAGGAAGTGAGTTGATCAGAATACATTTTCGGGTACTGGTTCGTCTATTTCTCGCTCAAATGTTTTCAAAAAAGAGCAAAGTTTGGCTGTAAATGACACTGTGTGTGTGTTTACAGTACATGGCTGTCAGAATATCAGAATATCTTTATTGTCATTGTACGAGACAACGAAATTTAATTGCAAACCAGATCAGTGCATTTAAAACAAAATACATAATACTCTATATAAAAACACAAAAAAACGCATATTGCACAGTAAGTCCTTTTAGTTCATAAAGTGTCGAGTGTCAGAGTGTCAGAGTGTCATGTTGGAAACAGCAGTAAATCAGCAGACTACAGCAGGTGCTCCGAGGGTTTGATTAGGCATCGGTCTGTTATAGAGCGGAGAAATAACAGACCGATGAATTGGCGATTGACCAATCAGAATCAATTCAACCAAGCCGTGTAATATATTTTAGCTGAAAAGCATGATTTTTTTTATACAAGCTTGTGCACCCGACAAACAACAATGATATATTCTCGCGCATATACAGTATGCACACACACACACACACACACACACACACACACACACACACACACACACACACACACACACACACACACACACACACACACACACACACACACACACACACAGGTCTACTCCATGCATCCTTTTATATTAGTCAAGTTACAAATATAGACAAACAGCGTGATAATTGGTGTCCTTAATATCGTCTTGCATTTTCAGGGAATAAACTCTGCAGGCTTGACTGGTTGAAATTCTCCAAGCTACATGCACGGGATATGTCTCACATCCACAGAGACAACCTTTGACTCTTTGTGGTTGTACTGCAAAACCATAACCCTTCGGGGAGTACTTTATGTGTTTACTTTGCAGTGATTCTGGAACGTGCTGTGGGCCTCCAAGTAATTGGCCAACAAATTGATCCAGATGGGGAACTGTGGTTTTACATCACAGTGACAGCATAATGTGCTTCATTAACGAGGGAACACGGCCTTGGCATGGCATCATTTGATCAGATGTATTATTAGTATCTTTCTTTCATTGGTGGACTAATATTCACAGCCCAAAGCTATAGTCATATTGTTGTGCAGAACTATAATCTTTAACGAAAACAAATGCAATATGTCGAGGTGCCAACTTGCGCCTTGCACAGAAGTAGGCCATACATGGACTACTTGTGTGCAAGCAGAACGCGCAAGTACTGCTACTAACTAATGTCTATTACAACTGCTGTTCTAAATCCCTCAGACCCGTTATTGACCTTATACCTACCTTGAAATGTACCTTAGTTATGTTACCATCAACAGCCAAAGAGGGACCACCATTCTTACCCCGACATACGTACCCAAACGACCCAAACGATGTGCATACATAACATTATTGGTCGGTGGACAACACCGACATACATACCCAGCTGATCGAGGCACTTGCGTGATCTGCTTGCGCAAGTAATTATTAACTTAGTGTAAACCCAGGGCGGGGTCTATACAATTACACAATCTATGCCGATTTCTCGCATTTAGAGCTTAAACCCTCCTGTGCCAATGTCGTGTTTGTGAATGAATACTCTGATATTTACTGGGTTGTCGCTTCTCCGTCGCTATAGGCAACGTTTGCTTCCGCATTATGAAAATAATTATTAAAATTATTAAAATAAAAATTAAATATGATATTAGCGCTTCTGGCGATAGAATAGGGACTATAGCGCACGCCCCGGAAATGACCGATTATTACTTCTTCATGGCCTTTTTTTGTGCATTCTGTTGGCACTGGCGCCACAGCAGCACCTGAGTCAATGGTGGTCAAGGTCCCCTTCTTTTCCCTCTACACCAATTATCTTTGCTGAAAGCAAAAGCCATTCTACAAGCTCAGCTCACAAAGCACATCGCGTCACAGTCTCGCAGATTTAGATACATACATAATTTAAATAGGTGCCTGCTTATCAGCATGTACTGTTGGTCATTCCATTGTAAAGTGCATAAACATGAAGGAATCAGCACATCCCCGGAAAGAAAGCCCCCCACTGTATGTGTCTGGCCTGGTGTTTGCAATTCAGCGCGCACGGCTTCACTATCTCCTTGTCATTCTGCTTTAGCCGTATCTCCAGGATTACAGTAACAGTTCCTGACAACTGCAAACGCTGCGTGTCCTCCTCATCTTTAGGACATTCCTCAAGGAATACCAATAAGCCATGTTCCACTATATCTAAAGAAATGATGTGCTGCAACAAGCTGGATGTCCAGCCTATATCTTATTCTGTATGGTCACGCCTCCTTTTACTGTAGTCATAACCATACCGTACATCATTAAGATACATTACTTGTTTTAGTAGGCCTACTCTACTGTAAATCACTCTTGAATCACTTTGATGTGGTGACCCAATATTGTTTATGATTATGGTTTTGATCATAAAAGTAGGTTAAAGAACATTAAGAACATTGCATGCAGGCAATTATTGGATGCATGCAACACCGATGTAATTATTTCAAATAAGATGCAGCTGACGCTGTGGCCCAAACCATTCATGTCCATAAAAATAATAATAATTATCACCATAACCACAAGTGCACTGTACAATTGACAATTCTCAACATTCCGTTGCTGTGGTCGTATTTTCTGCTACAAAATCCATTTTTGTTTAACAACCATACAGCATTGATATAGCTGTAGTTGATATGTTCTGGATTAATGGGTTTTAATTACATTTTTGCCCCATAACACGAAATATCTAACAAACATAACTGCAGTAACGACTGTTACATTAAGTCTCTCTCTCTCTCTCTCTCTCTCTCTCTCTAGTCTCTCTCTGCCAACATTTTGTCAGGAAGTATTATTGTCTCAACAACACACAGGGTCATAGTTGGCCACGGCTGCGGAACGGCACCGTCCTCCAGTCGCCCAGAGAGCTTCTTTCTGTCCGACGTGTCTGCTCCATTCCGCTCCGAGGCGGGTGATTCAAGTGTTCAACCAAAACGCTCAGGAGAATCATTAGGATTACACTGAGCGAATATGGTCTGGGAGTGGAGTGGACTGACTGTGTGTATGTCTGACTGTCTGGGTTGGTGCTCTCTGGGGCCCTGTCTCTGTTTGACCTTGATGGATACATATCATTCAGTTCACTTTGTTGCTTTCTTTACAGTTCCACGAGGTCAGATATTGAATTGTAGTGTCTGGCCATGGGCTGAATCCCCTATTAACCCAGTTTGACCTGAGATCATCCTGACAGTTTTCTGAAAAAGCTATGTTTCTATGTCAGTCGTTCTTCGATTTTTCAAAAATAGCAGACCTACAAGCTCGTAGCGCGCCACTCGGTGGCGCGCTATATGAGCTTGTAGATCTTCTATTTTTCAATAGCTAAAGCATGACATAACGCTAACACCAAAAGGGGTTCCCGCCCAAAATGCGTTAAGTCTCTGACAAAACAAAGAGTGCCAGGAGCATTCTGGGTATAGTGCGGTATACACAGTGAATCGATGGGGGAGACCTTGACTCTGCTTATCTCTGTCAAGACTGCTGGCGTGAGGCCTGCAGGAAGCGGCATGAGGTTCACAACTATAGAGCTCCAGAAGAACTTTAACACGCTCACACAAACAAACTTCTCAAATGCCTCAGTGCCTGGACGTAATCTCCACAGGGTGGGCCTGATGTTAAGGTTTCAGCTCGATGGTTAAAACACCAGGCATGAGCAATAGACAATATACAGTATCTGAGCCATGAACCACATTCACAAGTATCAAAATATAGGCTGCTTGTTGCAGTATAACTGCCATAATAGACAGTTTCAAACAATAACAAATAAGTAACTGTTCCAACTTCCAACCAATATTAACTTTACTTCTGTTAACTAATTTATTGAGGCTAACCAGTTCCAGGTTCCACCATACGCGTTCAATTTTTAAAAGACGGAGTTTGCCCGCCCCCCCCATACACTCTCGCCTACACACACTTGAGTATCATCAAAAGCACACACTGTTTACCTTTCGTCAGAAGCTTTTACACGGCGGGAGCGTCGCGGTACAAAGGCACGAATTAAATCCGAAATTTGGATGGCAGAAGATCCACCAAGGACGTCTCTCCTGGATTACGATTTATGGACGCTTGAAAATCCTCCTTTCAACTGCTTTACACCGTGATTATATTTTCATGGCGTTCCCATAGGAACCGGACCAATATTTGTAGCCCTAGCGTCGGGGTACGTATATATACGGACATGGGAAAGAAAGAATGAACTAAATCCCACATACCATGGGGTTACAATGTGACACGATGTAATGCGCTGTGAGCTTGTACCTGATGGTGTAGAGCCCAGGATCACATTAGATAATTGACACAAAAATGGGTTAAAAAATCGTTAAAAAAAGAAACCCCAGGCTGATATGGCAGTTTGATTTCCAGTTCAGGTTAAAAACATGGCAGACTGGTAACTTACCAGCTGCTGTGTTGCGTACCAGTGGTAAGCAACACAGCAGCTGCACCAATTCATAATAATGTGTGTGTTAGATGTCCATAGTTGTGTCCAAAGCAAGCATTTGATAGACAGCGCTGACACGCCTAAAATCTAACACCCGTTATTAATTGTATGCGGCTGTTGCTTACGTCACTGCAGGTCATTTCTTGCCCTGATGAATGGTCGAAACATGTCGTTGACAAGGCTTTCCTCCTCTTTTTGACTTTGAGCGCCTTGATCCCGTTTTGATCGTGTGAGCACCTTTTATCATCATTACCTTTTGATATCTCCGTTGAGCACCTGGTTATTTCCTCTTTTTCAAATATCTGTCTAAAGTACAATACCTAACATACAGCTGCTACCAGCTGATCGTCTATCGTCTATGAAGGTAATATAAATTCAAGGGACCAGCGTGATATAGGACAAGTCCTCTACTGTGTGTGTGTTCTGCACTACTTAATGAAAAAACATCATCTCCAGATTCCCATCTCCTTTGTACATATTTGTGCTCGGAAGAACGCCGCTAAAAATCTGAAAAAACACGACAATCTTAAATGTTTTATGCTATGTTGATGAATTGAATAGTTCCCAGGTCTTTTCCTTAGCCTTAATGTCTCACTGTACCACGTGCTGTTTACATTTCTGACTAATAAAAGTACAAACAGTTGCGTAACTCACAGGTTTATTAAATAATGTGCGTGCAAATCAATTGTTTTGGTTTGCATGTCACCTAGTATCAAGAGGTTGTTTGGGGTGAAACAACGCGGACATACACTTGAGTAGCTCGTTAAAATGCACAGACACGGTTGGTATCTTTTTCATTTTAAACTGTTTGCTGTTTGACAGACAATCATAAAAATCATGAAGGCAAAGAGACGTATTATATGAAGAGGCAGACATATATATAGAGAGCTATCAGTAAAATCCTCAGTCAGTGTCAGTTTGTGAGGATTTTACAGTATGAATCAGGCCTTATTCACCTGAGATTTTGCATTTGTACATTTGTTCAGAGGAAGCACTACGGAAGCAGGGGATTTCGGGCTCCTGACCATGGGACATGAAACCTTACACTCTCGTAGATTGAAAATGTCAGAATCGATAAATACATCTACGACTTGAGAGTCTAAATCTTAGGCTAGAACAGGATGATCATTGAAGATATGTGATATGAAAGTTAAGTGACAGGTATATGGTCAACACATACTGTATTAATATATAGGCTCTCTCTCGCGCACTCACACTCACTCATTCACACAAACACACACGTGTGTGTGCGCACTTTTGTGGACATGCCAACAATCTCATACTGTACACACACACAGGCAGGCAGGCACACACGCATGCGCATAAACACATACAGTACATACACACATTGTCCTCAGCTGCTAATGAGGTAACAAAGGGGGGCTCTCACTCAGCAGCCAATTACCCAGTCCCTTTGGAAAAGAGTTGTTGTTGTGCGTGCGTGCTTGCATGCCTGCATGCATACGTGCGTGTGTGTGTACGTGCATGCATGAGTGCCTGCGTGCGTGCGTGTGTGCAGATGTTCTGATCCCCTACAATGCCAATATCAAATGTTTCATGTGCAGTATAACGCAAATTAACATGACATTTCAATTTTCATTATCTGAATATACGGGCTGAGTTAGGTTAGGATTTTAAATAACTGTGCCCAATAACAGTGTCGTGGTTAAGCTGATCAGCTCTGGAACCAATCAGAACCTTTGTTGGCTCTGGTTCAAGTCCCATCTGTGCTCTCTTCCTCTGTCACCCTATACACAGTGTCTCCCACTGGCTGCCTCATTACAGAGAGCTGGCAAAACACCCACCACCCCAAACATGAAATTGCAGTGGAGAATTGTCGCTGCTATAGAGAAGCTATCTTTTAAGATGAATAATCAGTTGGATAAATATGATTTGAAGTGGAACGTCGACCTCAGTCATATTGCAGGCCCTTGGTGTAATCCATAGTCATGCATCCCTTTTGAATGTTCACTGTATACAAATCAATATATATATATATATAATATAATGTAGGCCTATCAATATACACATGATCCTCCAGCAGGAGCGAGGTGTAAACTATTTTAATTTTATATTTTTTTGTTTATCTCGTCTATCTTGTCACTCACTCACTCGATCATCCTCTAGGTCGCAGAAGTTTCTCTCTATGTGGAGACTAACATTGGGTCATCTTAAAATCATTTCATACTAAGCATTGTGGTCCAGAAAATAAACAAACTGTCTCTGCGATATTGTCGGGGGAGTCAGTTATTTATACATGAGTGCTATAGCTCTGGTCCAAAGCCTCAAGGACTTCTCCTTATGCCTATATGGCTATGGGACTCTCCATTTCCTGACATACGGCACAGCCTCTGGACTTCTAAAATATAAAGAATGATTTTGCTACTCTCAATACAAAGACTGTTTTGTGATGAAGAAAGCCTATGCTTTCCCTAGTGGACGCACTCTGAGCCCCCCCACTAGCCACTGTATAAAATGCACTAATTGGCGGCGGTAACGTTTTCTTTTGATTCTTCATATCCATATGAGTTAAACCGCAGAGATCATTTGTTTATTTTTGTTAAACAGTTATATTTGTTAATTCAGACTGGGGGAAAAACTCGACTTCAGGGCTCTATATATACACATTATCTTAGCTGAAAGATCTACAAATGTACAGTACATGGTCTATTTTCTGCAAACATTTACAGCAGAATACCGGTGCTTTTAATGGTTGATGGATATAGACATCTATAGATTGTTAAAGTTCCTGTCCACGTGTCTCATATGTGTGGAAATAATTACATCAGTGCATGCAGCCAATACATGCATGCAGTGAAAAAATTATAATGTTCTTTAACCTACTTTTATGATCAAAACCATATGATAAACAATATTGGGTCACCACATCAAAGTGATTCAAGAGTGATTTACAGTGGAGTAGGCCTAGTAAAACAAGCAATGTATCTTAATGATGTACGGTATATGGTGTGGTAAATTCTCAGAAAAAAAAGTTGAATAAAATGTATATGGCAATTATTCATCCATAAAGGGGCTTTACATGCAGTACCTTATTCTTTGCTCTATCTTTGCCCTCATTTAGTATTCCATATATCCTCTGAATTATGCATATGCTTGATCCTCCAGAATGTGAGTAAATCCAGGAGGATGCACACCGAACGAACTAGAACAAAACAAACATGGGGGGGCAGGGGGAAGGTGGGTATAGGCCGACCCAGAGTCGTATAGATCAGGGGTTCTCAACCCGTGAGAGAGTTATGACAACTCCGTTCACTTCATGGGGCCAATGGCTCTTCTACATCGACGTATATTGGCGAAGAGTGACGAATAACTGAACCGTATACGTTTGCAGAATACATGGGAGTCTATATGACGCTTGCACGAGTGACAAACGAGTACATGAACCACGTCACCGGGCTGTTTTCTGCCACTTCGTTGGCATATGTGACTCTCCTTTCAATGGCTCTGGGCCGACCGACGCAGGGGAGTAGCACCACAGTTCACAGCAAACCAAAGCAGAACACAAACCATAGCAATTGCAACACAAAAGGGGGAAATTACAAGTGGCCGAGATAGCTTACCATTTAATGCAATACTAAAATACAAAGAGACAAAAGCAGAGACAAAAGTAACATACTGTACCACATTTGCTATAGGGCAGAGGGCAGTGGCAGGAACCAGGTAGTAGGAAAGCGACCCAGGAACAAACACTCCAGAAGCATACTGTGTCATATAGTGGTGATACAAATAACAATAAACTGTCATCTCATGATGTGTATATACAGGCCAACTTGGTCAAGGAAATACTTGGGAGCACACGCCGGCAAGCATGGCTTGCTGCAGCCCAACAGGCCAGCTTCTATAGGAGAATCTAATGCAGCCTTAAATACTTAATATGGCTGCAGGCAATCAGTCCACTGATTAGTGGACAGAAGAGAGTGCAATGAGCAGTGTGGGAGTCAACGCCCATCCTGATTCACAGGCATTGTCACTTTGTTCTCTGGTCTGTAGGCGGAGATATGATGAGATAATGTAACTAACTGTGTGTGTGTGTGTGTGTGTGTGTGTGTGTGTGTGTGTGTGTGTGTGTGTGTGTGTGTGTGCGTGTGTGTGTGTGTGTGTGTGTGTGTGTGTGTGTGCATACGTCCACGTGACCATGGGAATTGGTGTGTCTGTCAGACCAAGCCTCTTATAGGATAATCACACCACAAAAGGATCATTCTCTTTCCCTTCCATCACAGTTATCAGCCATTTAAGCTCATTTAGTAAGTATAGTGTGGTGAGGGGCGGCAATTTATCTTGACAGGCGTCAGTGTGTGTGTGCGCACGCACGCACGCTCACACACACATTCGTGCACACACACACAGACACACACAAGACACACACAGAAACACACATCCGTGCGTGCGTGTGTGTCCTGTTGGCTCCCAGGCTTGTCAATAAAAGTTAAAGGACTAAAAGAACAGACAGTTCTCCGGGGTCTGTGTTGACCCTTTAAACTGAATTTCAAAGGGCGGCAGAGACAGCCATCACACCTTATCAGTCAATGTGCTGCTGGAGCGCGCTTCTGTGTGTGTGTGTGTGTGTGTGTGTGTGTGCGCATGTGTGAGTCAGCGTGTCCATCCATGCGTGTGTGTGTGTGTGTGGGTGCATGTGTGCGTGCGTTCAAGGACACAGGACATAAACACTGTCTATATACCCCAATGGTGATCAGGCTTCACTGTTGCCTTATATGCACCTACCCTGACGTGTGTGTGTGTGTGTGTGTGTGTGTGTGTGTGTGTGTGTGTGTGCGTGTGTGTGTGTGTGTGTGTGCGTGCGTGCGTGTGTGTGTGTGTGTGTGTGTGTGTGCGTGTGTGTGTGTGTGTGCGTGTGCGCGTGTGCGTTCCATTAATTCGTATTCCTTAGCCCTGAGCAATCCATGGCCATATAGATCCCATCATGTGTGTGTTAGTAGTCCAGATAAGGCTGTATTCCCTGCAGGCCCATGCAGTGCATGTTGATGCTGCTGTTCCCTCAGCTGAGCTCGGATCAACTTGAACACCTCAGGGTGCTCAGGGGCCGCTGCTGACTTCCCCCCGTCAATGCTTTTTAGCACATTGGAAAACAGCCTCTACAGTACGAGCCAATGAGATGACCGCGGTAGACTCTGTAAACTAAGACAGAGGTCTTACTGTACATGCCCCTGCTGATCAACGATGCTCCGGTGGACAGGGTGAGCGTATCCTTTCGAGTACCTGGGGAGGACCTGCCTTGGAGAATGCACAGCCACCCCAGGAGGGTTTATAGGAAGCTCAAGGTCTCACGGAAGGTATATACGGTTATAGCGTTCTTCTCCGCCAACACCCGGTGAATCACCGTACTGCGTTGGTACGGAGTTATAGCTGCTCCAAGGATGTGCCGGTCCTGCCGAGCTGGGTGGTGCTATAGGGTATACCGAATCTGAATTATATTGCGATTTATTGCGACAATATAGACCATGAAAAGTTCATTCATACACGTCAATGCAGCCAGATAACGTCATGTTGTTCCTTTTGGAGTGGTTGCACCACTGAAAAATTTAGATATATCACTGAATTAAAATGTTTTTGCCTACTGTCTACGACGGATGCATACAACAGTGGGTGCTTGGGGAGCGCTTATTAAGTCTATTGGATAAACAGCACCTGCGGACTGTTGATGATGATTGGGACTGGTGACTCACAGCCTGAGGCTCAAGGTATTTTTCCCCTGCTGCGGCTGCCAGAGCCAACAAACCAAAAAGGTGAATAAATAAACAAAACAGTCTGTTAAAAGTATCCATTCAGTTGTTTTGCAAATGGTAGATAAGTGTATTAATAAACAATATATAATTTTCTTTCTTTATTTCCTCACTGTATACAGATAAGAATATAGACTTTTAGTTTTTTTACATTTATCGTATTATTGATGATGTTTCACAGTTCTTGTGGATTGACAAATAAAACAATATTGATTCTGTCTCTGCTCCATATACTGTACAGTTAACAGGCTGTGATTCCGCTATAATAACATTTAATTGAATTGAAATTCATTTGATTGGGTGATGTGTCGGCCGATGCTCACCCGCTGTTAAAATGTCAGCTTGTAGTGTCCTAGAGCAAGACTTTGAACCTGTAATTGCACCCGATGTGCAGCAGGTTGGTGCGTTGCATAGTTTCTTCCGCAATCGTGTATGAATGTGTGTGTGTGTGTGTGTGTGTGTGTGTGTGTGTGAGAGTGTGTGTGTGTGTGTGTGTGTGTGTGTGTGTGTGTGTGTGTGTGTGTGTGTGTGTGAATGGGTGAATGTTATGCACAATCATATGTAAAGCGCTTTGGATAAATGCACCATTTACCACTCTCTGACATATCCCGTGTGCTGTTTCACCTTTCCTCAGTGTGTTTGTCTTGTCCCCGGAAGAAGCTCAGCCTTGTTTCCCCTATAATTGCCTAGTAGACTATATAGGCTATACTGTACCCCTCACTGTTGTTCAGTCTTCGCTTGTTTTGTCAGTTGTTTCCAATGCTAAAGCTATTTTCAGTAAAGTCCCAAAGTTTCCGCCATATTTTCCTGAGCCTTGTGTTCCGTGTTTGGGTACTTGCCTTGTCCTGGGAGCCTAAAAGAGAGAGAGAGAGAGAGAGAGAGAGAGAGAGAGAGAGAGAGAGACACACGACGCGTCTGGTTCTGAGCAAGTCAGACGACGTTAGGCTCAAACATCTCACCTGAGGACAACAGGTGCACCGCAGTGCTGGGAGTGCTGAGACGTTCTCTTTGGCTCGTTAAGAACCAGCCATCAGTGAAAGGCTATACGTTTTGTGGTTTTGCAAAACCGTATAAAGCAGATTCCAGAGTTAGCAGTTTAAGTTTTCGCTTCAGGATTGGAACACCTGAATTGAAATGGTTCAATAAAAGTGTATTTTCTTACTTTCTGTAAGATATGCTCCTTATTTTGGATTCAGTGAACATTTACCTTTGGGGCTTTTTATGCTTCATTTCACATAGGTCAGAGTAGAAAGTCAGAAAAACAAGGGGTGATCGAATTCAACCCTAACTCCTCGCTCTTCGGTAAGTTATATAATGTTCTGCCAACAGAGTTAGAACCTAAAGTAGCCCTTTTTTGTTGCTTAAATTCAGATTTGAAGAAGCCGAAAATGTATCCACCTGAGAATGTGTCTGTTGGACTGAGTTGACCTCTCTATTGATGACAGCTATACCACTATTTACAGCCCTGCAAGGAATATAGGGAATTATGAGCTTTGCACTGTACTTTTTGGAACTGTAGAGGCGTATATAGTCCGAAAGAAGATATACGTCTCTTATCTGTGAAGTGATGGAGATGTACAGCGTGCAGTCTACAGAGACGGCCGACTCATAAAAGCTTCACTTCACACCTACATGAGGTTTAGTTGGCAGTGTTGTAACAGTGCTGCACTATAGTCCAGATAATGCACTATACGCTATAGTGGTTTGTAATGTAGGTCACAATGTTCATATTTCTAGCCATGTATTTGCATTTAGGGTATCTGCACTTGGTTATGTCAGTATAACAAATGTTGTCAAGCTATCCACAGCGGACTGTATTCCTTTGGCAGTATTCCTGGTATACAGTCTCATCGCATATTTCAACTTTGCCATCATGTTGTGTAGTGTGTGTGTGTGTGTGTGTGTGTGTGTGTGTGTGTGTGTGTGTGTGTGTGTGTGTGTGTGTGTGTGTGCGTGCGTGCGTGTATGTGTGCGCACGCGGGCACGCATATGTGTATGCTGTTGGTGTGTATATGCGCACACACAGGCACGCATATGTGTATGCGTGTTTCCCAGGCTTTAGTGTCTCAGGGATCATTAAGCAACCTTCTCCTGTTTTGTTAACCCTGTTAATTATATTTTACTATGCTCTCTCTCTCTCTCTCTCTCTCTCTCTCTCTCTCTCTCTGACTGGATGCTTTCCTGACATGGAGACTGCAGCTCTCTGACCTTTTTAAGGCCCCGACACACTGTTTTCAAAAACACCCGTTGTTTCCATCTGGCTGTAGCCAGACTGGAGTAGACAGAGTAGACAAAACACGTCCATGACGTCAGAGCTTCGTTCTAGTTTAGAAAGTTGACATGCGGCGGCACGCGACACAGAAAGGTCAAATATTGTTTTCTTTCGACTCTGACAGCAGCAGCCGTCCAACCAGAGGTTTTTTGGGTTGTTTACATGCACATTTATCTACGCAGTGATATTAGTCTGGCCATGACCGGTTATACTTGTACAATATGCGTGCAAAGCTTTTGCAATGAGAGTGCTGTTGGATTTCAATGCATAACTACTTGGACTCACGGATGAAAATATAACAATTGTAGTTAATGATAATAATTGTAGTTGAAGGTCAAAAGTCAAGGTCATTGTGGCCTCACATCCGCCCTATTCTCTTCAACGCAATATCTCGGGAACTGGTTGAACTGATCACAGTGTGTATAGGATCTTGAAGGTCACGAAATAAAAAAAACACGTTGATCAAAATTCCGTCAAAGTCCTCATACTACTTGACGACAAACTGAAACTGCAACTGACTGGTGGTGGCGTACAACTGCAATGCTCTATTTCTATAGTTTGTCTTGTGCTTGACTTTGTTTACTAGTTCATCACAAAGTTTATTTGTTTAGATCATTTTTTTGTTTTTTTGTGCACACTGCTTGGGAGGTTGAAGGCCTGATGTTTTAACAAATGTTCGCCAGCGCACAGTGTCAAACCTACTCCTGGGATCAGCCGAGCTTGTCAGACTTACCAGACTTACAGATCACTGATGCAGACGGAAATGTTGATATGGATCAGGGCGCTGCCTGGGGACAGCTAGGAGCGTTTGAGAGCCGGTAATGTGCTTCTGTGGAACCGCTGGTGGTCTGAGAAGATGCTTGCATGCTGAGTAACCCCTAAGAAGTGCACGGTCTGAGTGTAAATGTCCACGCTCTGTGAGGTAGAGAAAACATCTGTTCGGCAGCTTTTCAGAATCAAGACTATATTTTGTATTGTGTATAGGCCTATTGTTGTTTACAGGGCCAGCAGTAGCACACACAGTTTGTTTTTGTTTCATGCATTTATGCATTGTGGACATTCATCTCTCCATTTCATTTTGTACACAGATTTATTCAGATACATTTAGATACAGTGAAGAGACAGGCAATGCCGTCATAGAGCCGGGGAATAAGCAACACCAATTAGTCCAACCGTCCAACACGATGGGATAGCGAACAGTTCTTTAACACACAGATCAATCGTTCTTCAATTGTCATTATTCATCCATCCATCCATCAAGCCTCCACATGCACCATGCCTTCAAACATTGAGATCCAACGTATCAGTGAGGAAATGGTATAACTTTCTTCTCTGGAGGCAGAGTTGCATAACAAGCAAAGAAGAACAACCTTGCTGTTCTTCTCTCCTCTCTAATATATTGTTGCTCCCCATCGCTGTCTTTCTTGAAAACTTTGATAACAGAACTGTCTCTCCCGTTCTTTTATTCTCTCCTTCAGATGTGAGCCTTTCTGGTGCTACTAAACTCGGTTTGTTCTTTGCTCCCGCCGTCTGTCACACACACACACACACACACACACACACACACACACACACACACACACACACACACACACACACACACACACACACACACACACACACACACACACACACACACACACACACACACACACACACACACACACACACACACATCTGTTAAAGTGTCTTGCTAAGGGATACTTCAACACGCATGCTGGGGAGGATGCTGGTGAGGCTATATAACCGCTGACCTTCACATTACCGAGCGGCCATACATTCTCTATACCCAATGTTTTCCCACCTCTATTCTATACCAGGCGTAATGCCATTGTTGAGATTCAAAATCGGCAAAGAGCGCTGGCCAAAACAACAGGCCCAAAGCCTTTCACATGAAATGAACATAAAGCCCACAGATAACAACAAAAAGATTAGTGGCATGGTGCAGAGAGCGGTCAAGTAGTCCTTTATCCTGTTTTTAAAGTCCTCCATTTTAAAGAGCGTCCGGTTTGAAGTGACTCACTTCACTTCAGCTCACACCAAGACGAAGCTGCAAACACATTGGAAGCACTCTCACCAAAGACTTGAACTTTTCCAGTTGATCTCAAGTTAAAAAACACTAGTGGGCCTATGAGTCAATGAGGAACACATTGTTTTCTTAAGAAAACAAAATATATACCAATGCTCCATTCTGTGATTTTGCAAGGAAGACAGACCAAAGACAAATACAATTGTAGTGCCACTATTATAGCACATGGCAAGCAGAATCTAACGTTGTCAAGGAGGGAGCGTTTGCATGCTATGGAATAACACCATAATCAATTATTGGTAAAAATGACACTAACTTTGGCCGCCCCACGAAGCCATCACGCACGCACACACTCTTGTGTGCATGCACGCACAATCGCACATGCATGTACACACGCACCCACATACGCACAGGATGGTATAGATGGAGGTGTAAAAAGGAGATAATGGTACAATGTTTCATAAATAATGCAAGAGATGGGCTGTGTGTGTACGTGTGTGTGTGTGTGTGTGTGTGTGTGTGTGTGTGTGTGTGTGTGTGTGTGTGTGCGTGTGTGTGTGTGTGTGTGTGTGTGCGTGCGTGTGTGTGTGTGTGTGTGTGCGTTAGAGAGACTGCCCTGTCAGCACTAACACTTGTTCACACTCTTGTTCTCTCCAGACTCCAGTGCCTCCCTGACATCTAGAGAGACCACAGGACACACAGGTCTAATCCCCTCTCTCTCCCTGAAAACGCACGCAGGCACACACGCACGCACGCACACACACACACACACACACACACACACACACACACACACACACACACACACACACACACACACACAGGCAAAGTAAGGCATGGCATGTTTACTTGTATAGTATTAGTGTCAACACCACTAATACTCATCAACACATGCATACACACATTGTTTACCTCCCCAATGTATATGCAGACTCAGAAACACTATACCCCAACTCCACATTCGCGTGCACACACGGTTCAGACATGCACCCTCCATCAGGTTTTCATCTCACCTGTAATCGCCTTACTGTGCTCCCCCCCCCCCCCCCCCCCACCACACACACACACACACACACATCCCCGAACCCCCCCCCCAACCCCATTGGCTGCGAGAATCAGTGAGAAATGTGGGGGGAAGACAAATGACTCATTTTATGGAGCAAGAAAATTACCTCCTGAGAGTATGTATATATTTATTGTAGGTGGCGATGATATTTTAAACGCATTTCTGTGAAAGAATACAACATAATAGGAGGGAGAGACACTGTGCGTGCGTGCGTGGGTGCGTGTTGTGTTGTGTGTATGTCAGTGAGTGTATTATGTAACCTGGAAACCAGACAAATCACTGGGAGATTGGTCTGGCACTCCTATGACTTTGAACTATATTTCACTCAGCTCAGAGTTGTGTGGGTGACCAATCAGAGCCCACTATTCAAAGTGAGACTTTGGAATAGTGTGGCGTTGGAATGTGTTTGTAACCCCGCCCCTTGGAAATAAACCAAAGTCCCAGACAGAGTATATCTACGCCCTGATATTAGTCTGGCCATGACCGGTTATACTTGTACAATATGCGTGCAAAGCTTTTGCAATGAGAGTGCTGCATGGATTTCAATGCATAACCTTCACCTTTTGGGCTGTCACTGCAGACGCGCACACTGTACTGTTGCCTGCAGGAGACGTTGACACTCCGATCGATAGAGAGCGGAGAAAGACGGTGGAAAAAAAGAGAGAGGGATTGAAAATCAATCGCATTGTGCTGAACATCTGCACTGGGAAAAAAGCTGCAATTTAGCACGCGTTACTTTTTTCTTTTGTCGGTTTGTCCCCACAGGAAAGGCATTATAGGTGTAATGTATAGAACAGATTGTGGTCCGAGGTTTCTTTGTTCAGTGAGAAGTCTATAGTGAACACATGCAGACATGCATACATACAACACTGCGGTTTACGTGCCCAGCCGATGACCCAAATACACGCTTGTTTAGCCCATGCAGGATCAATTTCCTCCTGTGTCTCCGAGTCTGCCTCGCCAACAGTCTGCGTCACAAAAGGGGAAATATCAAGGGCAAGAGGATTGTCCATGTCTACTCAGAAATGGTGTACTTGTAGCCTACTGGTTCTCAACCTTTTTAACCCATTTAGGCCTGACCTCAAAATTTAAAAAACTCCAGTTTTCTGAAATAAATATTTGCACGATCTTTCAAAAATAGCAGACCTATAAGCTCGTAGCGCGCCACTCGGTGGCGCGCTATGAGCTTGTTGATCTGCTATTTTTCAATAGCTAAATTATAACATCAAACACCAAAAGGGGTTCCCGCCCCAAAATGTGTTAATTTCAAGTACCACCATTTGGATATGCATAGTAGTAAATGGACCCCATTATCTATACAGAAAAATCCTCTTTCTTTTTTTGGGGGATTTTCTAAAATTAACCCAGAGAGCGTATATACCCATTTGGTGGTTCCATTTGTACACTCTCAAGAGTTACGAACCAGTAAAGGTCCGTTTATCAATCATTTAGCTGCGGGGACCGCTATATTCGACTGTAAATTAGCAAAATAATTGAAGCCAATAAATATTTCCTCCCCACAGCCACCGGGAGGATGTAGTGCCTGCGTTCTACTCCTGCTATTCATCAACCCCGCCGGCAGACATAGGAGGAGACTGTACAGTATTATCGAAAAAGATCACCTTCACTGCTGCAGCTTCTCTCCCTAAACATGGCCAAGTGTGTGTTGGTAATAGACCAGGGGGGGGATTCGAACCCCTAGATTCTGCGGTGGTGGGCAGGTACTTTACCCCTGCACCACCACAGCACCCACACCAGCCCATTTTTACAGTGATGTATTAGACTCCATGGAATCCACGTCCTCGTGCATCGGAAAAACACAGACAGAGAAGAGCTTACACAACCAGTTTATGACCAAGTAAAGTAAAAACAAAAACAAAAAAAACAAAGAAGGGGTGGGGAAAAAAACATTGTTGGAAAGAGCATTCCTTGTTTTCTTCCTTGTTTTGTCATTTTCTTGCCAATTGAGTAAATGCCAATTTCCTCCATTATATACTGCAGTCTCTCTCACTGCTAACCTCCATAGTTGGTCTTGCAGGAGGGTGTAGACAGCCACACCAGACTCCTCTGATACCAACAGAGTCACGGTAGTCAGTCACCAGCTGCTAACAGTCCTCATAACAGCGAGGGGTTTCACCAGGAGGTAACTCTTGCAGAGGTTCATGCTATCTCTTCCACAGTTCCTCTAAAAGCCCCTGAACGGGTGCCCAACCAACTAGGAGTTGTTATTTGCAGGGACGCACGGTAACATTAACACAAGGTCATATTAATTATCTTAAATAATGTGTCTTATGTCATTACGCCATTTTGATAGGTCATGAAAAAAATTGGTTGAAAAGTTGGCTTTTCAACTTTGCTCATATCACGACAAAGTATAGACCTCAGCAATATAATGCCCAAATTAAAAATGCATCTTTACTGTCAATATAAAGCATTTCAAAATCAAGCATCAAAGCATTGCTTTGTTTATTAAGGAATCTTCACTGTGCAGTGCTTTTCACCATGTGTGTTGCAGACGTGGCAAAACAGAAATGTGTGGGGAGATGGGAAAAAGAAGAAAAATAATTGGCTACTTTAGACTTTATAGAATAACTTCTGTTGGCAACAGTTGCTAATTTGCTCTTAACAGAAGTTGGCACATACAGCATATGCCTTGTTCCTAACCGCATCGCTGCTGTTGCAATAATAACAGTGAAGAACACCCTATCGTATCATATTGCTTAATTAGATATAGACTTCACATGCTGCCCCATATGAAGGTCTTTATTTCTCTGGCTAATTTATTTTAGCAATGGAGGGTTAGTGATGTATACGTCTTTGACCTCAAATGTATTCATGCACTTCTTGCAGTATATGGTTTGCCTTGAAGTATGCAGAATAAAGTAGCCAATGTGAAAAGCTGCTGATGGTATGAAAACGGTTTCATACTGAAAGTAAGTAAACATGTGAGTCAGGAAGTTATTCATAACTGGGTTATTTGTATTTACAAGGAAACTTAAATTAGAAACATTCAAAGTGTCTAACAAATGGAAAATGCTTTTGTTCAGAAGGAAGCCGCCAACGTTTCAAGGAAACCATTTAGTGACTATTTATACTTTACTATATATACTATATACTAACAAATAAAACGGCTGTAGAAGTTAAAATGAACACAAACTAGAAAGGTGTGAGCACATGGTCTCCGCCATGCCAGGTTCCTTACCCAGTGCCTGCACTATAGGGATTTGTGTGAGGTTTGGGCAAGAAGAGAAAAGTTTTTGCAAAACTCACCTCTTGGTGGCACTATAATAGCCTGATTCCAGGCTATTCCTTGGCCTCCCCGGAGTGTGCGTGCAAAGTTTCACTGTTCACTGACTGAGGACACACACTGACCACAGACGGGGATGGCCAAGGGATGGCCATCTGGCCTAACCTGACGCTGCCAGATCCAAGAAGCTTGCTACACAAATTTGTTTCACAGCTTATTGGGATCTGGGATCTCGGGAGCAAATTCGATGACGGGGCTGTTCCTTTTTTTCAAGATACTTGGTAGATGATTGGATGGACCGTCTGTCTATCACCGTGTGGGCGTGCAAACACAACCAATCATATTGACGTGTCTATATAGCGTCACATCCGGTTTCGCACATGTCCCGCCCTTAGCTCACGCTGATTGGTTCGAACCACGAGTGGTTCGGCGTTAGCTCAACTCCCTGAGAGATCCCAGACGGAGGCTGTGTTGGGGAACATGGTTACCCAATACCGCCCCCAGCTGGCAGAGTCAGGTTACATCTGGCCTGGCAGAGCCAATGAATGGACATCAATATTTATGGAGGGGAATAGGCTCTGATTGAGTGAGACAATGAACTGAGCTTTAGGCTGATGAACTGAGTCTCTCACCCTGAATCTATGTTTTTCAACAAGCAAGGTTGTGTGTTTGTCATGTATGTAACATCATTGCTGTAATTGTTCTTTGTATACAGGGCGCCATTGAAAAAGAGACCTTGGTCTCAATTGGATTCCCCTGAAATAAAGGTTTCGATCAATTCAATCAAAGGTTCTTCAGTCTTACATACTGTATAGGTATGGCCCTGACTGACCATACCGAGATATTCCACAGACTGGTTTTCGGATACCCACTTCTATCTCACTTCCCACTCAGAGCAAATTGTTTTTTCGACAGGCTAACATAGCATCCTAATGCTTTATTGTAGACATAAATTAAAGTGGGGGGGGGGGGGGGGAAGAGCTCAAACAGATGGTCACTTTGAATAATTCACCCCCCGGGCCTTCATATGGAAGAACAAATGTGTTTAGTCCAATTACGGACTGCTGTTCAGTGCTCTCTTTGCAATGTCAATTTCTTCACGTGCTTTTCGTCACTTAATGTAACCATGACTGACAACAAATGGTTTCTGTCGCACAACCGATTAGTCCAGCCGCTGTTGTATTACCCAGTATAATGGAATTAAACTATTAAACTAAATTAGGTACGTGACACAACATGGAATGAGTTTGAATAGCTTGATCAGCATAAACATTATAGCTAAAATTAACAAAATATAGTACCCAGCAATAACCCAGCAAAAGAGAATACATCAGTGGATATACTGTAAGACAGAGGCCTAATATACATACAGTACTATGTACTGTATGGCCTCTGTCTTACAGTATATGTCCCAATGCATATAAAGTTTACAAAATCAGAACATATACTAAATGTTAAAAGGTTGCTCTGGTTAGGCTTGAAAAAATGTAAAAGTAAATAAGTATATTTTGAGTAACACTTTTGTACTTTTACTTACCTTACGGGTAAAGGGTTTCAGATATTTACAAGCTTTTGCCACAAACGGAGACCCTTCAGTTTGTGGCAAAAGCTTGTACATATCTGAAACCCTTTAACTGTACTTTTGTGGTAAAATCGCTCAAAACTGTCTTTATTTCCTGCCTTATTTGCAATAAAGTTGATTCTCTGATTTACGTTGAATAAAGGCCTTTTTTATATATGTTGTGGACTTTCAAGCAAAAACATCAACCACTGTTACAACATGTCATTTTGCTGTTGGTCCACAGAAGTCTGTATGTCGAGGTGAAGCTGGGTCACCAGAACACATCCTAAAGTGTTACACGGCCAGCACCAGAAGTTGACCTGACGATGCAGAGTCAGCACCAGCCAGAACTGGGCCCTTTGTGTGAATGCTATGAACTGACCATGGGAGAAGAGAGGGACTTCTATATGAAGAGAGGAGCCAGGTAAGAGTGTGAACAGATGGCCGCCCACCCTATAAAGTCGGGTTCTGCCTGACGTTTCTTCATAAAGGGGTTTTCGTTACTGTCGCAATATTGCTCGCTCTGGGTGGATCTTTGTTGGTTTTCTGCTTTATATGTAAAGCGTCTTGAGACAACTTGTTGTGATTTGACACTTAAATAAAATTGAATTGAATTGAACAGGTTGTCAATAAATGTAAATGACCCAAAACACCGGCTATCTCACGTGTGCTAAATGGACAGGGATTGCCCAAAACTCTGCGAAAAAGAATTTCCGTCAAAATGACTTCTCAAATAGAATCCTCAAATACTATCATTCAAAATTAATTTTCAGTCATAGCTGAAATTGACGTGTAGAGGTGAAAGTAATACATAAATATCTACTTGCTTTGCTCCATTATCATGACAGCAGAAAATAAAACTGCCCCTTTTTCTGCCATGTCTGTCATCCAGGTTGTCCTCGGAATACCTGGAGCCACAATCTCAATCCTCAATGCCTTTACCATGTCGTGTGTTGACGAGGGTTCGCGCCATTTACTCTGGACGAGAGCGTCTGCCAAATGCTCAAATTGTAAATTGTTCCACGCAGACCTGGCTGAAGCTCACCAGCACTTTCTGACCCACTTTCTCCCTTCGGGACTGCTGCGTGCACTGCAACCTGTCCCTCCTTTGACCTTTTGCGCCGACACATCTAATTTATCACTCTCCATGACTCCCCATATATTGTTGTTCGCCCTGAGCTGCCTTGAGGAGAGTGCAATGGAGTGCTTGTGTGGAAATCATCTCTATTTTTTTCCTTTTTTTGAATAAGTACAGTACTTGAGTAAATGTACTTAGAGTACACACCACTGCTTGCTCTGCTGCCAGGCCCACAATCCATGGACTTGGTAACTATATTTTCACTGGCTGACTAACTACCATGGGAAATGAATGAGAAACGTACATGTATCTACAGGCTATTTCTTCATACCCAGCAGCCGAAAGTGATTCCTCACTTCTACTGTGGGTAAAAGCAGAATATGTTCCGCTAATAACCGATAACATATTTCATTTTGTGGAAAGCACAGGAAAGCCAGCTGTTAAATGAACAGGCCTACATTAAGTGTGGTTTTAGGCTTGCCTGTCATTAGTTGTCCAGTAAAAAATAACACAGCCCATTTTTTTTTTAGAAACTGCAGAGGTCAAGAGGAACAATGTAAGTGAGGACGCTGGCGTCGACTGTTCGCCGCTTCACCTCCCAATGTATGAATGAATTAACCATTGTAAGCGCTTTGAGTAGGCACGTAGTGCATAGAAAAGCGCCATAAAAATGCAATTCATTATTATTATTATTATTATTAATGAAATGTAGACGTTTGGGCTGTGTATCGGGTTCCTCCTCCTCAGTCCTCACGGCACTGACAGCTGCCACCTTAGGTTTCCATCTTTTATTCTACCGCGTCCTTCCTTTCTCTCCCTATTTTTGGGTGTTCCACTTCCTTTTCTTCTCTCCCTCTCTCTTTCTTTCACTTTCCCCCCCCCCTCTTTGCATGCACACAAACACCCGTGTGCGCAGTTCCACTAGGCACAGAGTCCCCCACTTCCAAACCATCTCTGCCACTTATCTCCCTCATCACTCAAAGCGCTCAGCGCAACACTCCTCCTTCCTGCATCATGCGCGGCGCCGGTGCGGCAGAGTGGAGGCGCGCGAGGCGCGAGGAGGGAGAGAGAGAGCGGCGACGACGACGACGGGGGGAAGACGGAGGGGACAATTCATTGAGGAGGATTCATGCGTTCTGAAAGGTGCTGCTTTGACAGCGAAAACTTTCGTCTGACACGTGTCCAATTGATACCTTGAAACGGGGCTGCCCACTCAGCAGAAGTGATGGGGCAATTCCCAAGTCGCCGGCTTGGGAGATGAGAGCCTGAGAGAGAGAGAGAGAAAGAGAGAGAGAGAGAGAGATCTGTCTTGTGCATAAAAGAGTCGCCGGGTGAGAAAGCGAGATGTCATCGATAGCGGGCTGTCAGCGAGGCTCTCTTCATCTGCGTTCCTCTCTTCCTAGTCTTTGTCACTGCAGTCGTATCCAGTCGTATGTTCATCATTAACTATAATAGTCCTCTGCACAAGAATATCATAAGCGCCACCATCTTCATTGCACTGGGCCGCCTACTATCGTTTTCATTATCACCTCCTCTTTCCTCTTTGTTCACCATAGCACTGCCACCTTCATCGCTGTCGCTTGATCACTCTCAATATTTACTGCTTTCTTGAACTGTCATTTGAATTCTGATCTGTTTAATGCATTGTTTGATACAGGGGAGATGAGTTATAGTGTGGCAACGGTAAAAGTGTCTTATACACATGGGGGCTTTGCCATTACTTCACCCAGTCTGACCCGGATATCTATTTCTTCAAACTTGTGTTTGTGTTACGAGTACATCCACCCGGACCGTGAACATGGTGGATAAAATAGATTTCCCAATGCTAATAAAGTCATTAACGTGTATACGACTTCCTTCATGCTCCCGGTGTGTGCTACAATGAACCACCTTCAACGTGGTGTCCCTATAGCTCGCAAAGCGACACATTGCGGCCTGTTGTGAACCTGTAGAATGGCTACTTTCAGGATATGTCACACATCTAAGTATATAGGGCTTAATTGCTGTTTTTGATTTTCTTTTCTCTTTTGATTAGCCATTTTATATCCCTTTATAATATCCCTTTTTTTTCTCCCAATGTAGTCTGTAATTATGCCAATTATCCATCCCCCCATCACACACCTCTGGAGGATATAAGTACTTTACCACTGTGCCAGCTGGGTGCCTCTCGTGATTAAGCGGTTAACGTAAAGTTGTGATGTAAGCATTTATAGTCAACTCTCTGGCCTTGAAATGGAATCATGAAAGAAAAAGATCTCTTTAATCCTGACATTGAACCGTGAAGATTTCCACCCAGTAAGTACAGCACAGAGACACAACACGACGCAAAGTGCTGGCGCTGCAGCAGCTCCTCTGCCGGCGCCTTTGCAATTCAATGAGCATTTAATAAAAACAATAAGAGCAGCGAGACAGGTGCAAGGAGAGGATCATAGGCCATCGGAGCGGTGATTGGCCATGTGTGAAAATGCCGCATTGCAATGTGCTCACTTCTCCCCCTCTTCAGATAAAATGGATTCAACACTTTCATGCCCCCTTAGTACATCCTGACTTCTCATGGGAGAAGCAAATGTGCTGACTATCATTTATTCACACAGCTCGTGCGTGCGCACGTACTGTACATGCACACACATGCATGCACATGCACACACATGCACACACATGCACACACATGTGCACAGAGGATTAAGCATAGCTCATATTCAGCCTCGACTTGATGGAAAAGATTAGCAGACTGCTTTGGCAAATTAGCACGGATGAAGGATTCATTATCACCGCGAAACATGCTGCTTAGATGGTCATTATGGCCATCTTTGCTTTGCTTGATTAATCATGTAATCACCGAGCCTGACCGCGTAGCGTCGTGATGTACAGCCGGATCTCTAATCGTAATGTGGTTTCACTAACCCATTCTGACCTGGCACCCATTTTGGTGTTAGCATCATGTTATGCTTTAGCTATTGAAAAATAGCAGATCTACAAGCTCATATCGCGCCACCGAGTGGCGCGATACGAGCTTGTAGGTCAGCTATTTTTGAAAAATCGAAGAACGACTGACATTTTTAGAATCTGATCTCAGGTCAGAATGGGTTGTTCAGACCATGCAGTGTGTGTCCAGTGGAAACCTCGTATGAATCTGATCTCAGGTCAGAATGGGCTAATAGACGTCCACTTATACTTCTTCTCCGCCTTATGCTGCAGTTTTAATGGCATATTTATTATCTAAATAAGGAATCACATATTGCCTAAAGCTTTTTTTCCCTCCTACACTAGGACACTTCAACAGTGTGCAGCGTATTCATTGCACATCCGTCTTCTGTTACCCCCCTCTCTCTCTCTCTCTCTCTCTCTCTCTCTCTCTCTCATCTCACCCAGATGTCTTCAGTATAAAGTCTGAGTGCTTTAATGACTCCTCAAGGTGGCCATCTGTTGTGATGTAGAATGGTCTGTTGTGTGGTCCCATAAAAGATCTCCGTAGGGGTTGTGTCTTTCAGTTAAATTACTCATCTGTAAATAAGCAGCATAAGTTAAGCTCGGTTTATACTTTGTCATAATTATGATGGCGTCTATAATCTCAACACCACTCGTACGCGACACCATCGTACGATGGAATGAATTACAAATTTACAATTTTTAGCAGACGCTCTTAATCAAGCAAGTTAACCTAACATCCGTCTAAGAGTAGAAACTGTACAATGAAACTATGAGTGCTATGTCTACATATGTTATCTAAATGACATAGTTTAGCCTTTGCATTCGCCTACAAGGTCGTCGTGGCTAGGGCAAGTCGTAAATGGTGCATTTATATAGCACCTTTATCCAAGGCGCTTTACATAGATTGTGCATTACATTCACCCACTCACACACACATTCATACACCGATGGTGGCGGAAACCATGCAAGGCACCAACCAGCACATCAGGAGCAATTAGGGGTTCAGACACTTGCTCAAGGACACTTGGACACTGACTCTGGGGGAGCCCAGGTTCGAACTGAGTGCACGCCTTTTGTCCGACGGGGCATAGGTCCGATCCATTGGTCCCATCGACTACCTACCCCAAACCTTCACCCTAACCATAACCGCGAGCACGGGGCAGCACACCTAAACCTAACCCCAAACCCTCACCCTAACCATAACCGCGAGCACGGGGCAGCACACCTAAACCTAACCCCGAACCCTCACCCTAACCATAACCGCGAGCACGGGGCAGCACACCTAAACCTAACCCCAAACCCTCACCCTAACCATAACCGCGAGCACGGGGCAGCACACCTAAACCTAACCCCGAACCCTCACCCTAACCATAACCGCGAGCACGGGGCAGCACACCTAAACCTAACCCCAAACCCTCACCCTAACCATAACCGCGAGCACGGGGCAGCACACCTAAACCTAACCCCAAACCCTCACCCTAACCATAACCGCGAGCACGGGGCAGCACACCTAAACCTAACCCCAAACCCTCACCCTAACCATAACCTCGAGCACGGGGCAGCACACCTAAACCTAACCCCAAACCCTCACCCTAACCATAACCTCGAGCACGGGGCAGCACACCTAAACCTAACCCCAAACCCTCACCCTAACCATAACCGCGAGCACGGGGCAGCACACCTAAACCTAACCCTGAGTCGAACTGGCAACATTGCGGTTACCATCCAGCCACTCTACCCCTGAGCCACCGCCGCTCCTGTGCGGCCTATAGGTCATCAAGGCTAGGGCAAGTGCGATGATAGGGCAAGTGCGGGCTAAGGTGGAGTCTGAAGAGGTAAGTTTTCAGACTACAGCGCACGATTGGGAGTGAGTCTGCAGTTCTGATTGCAATGGGGAGTTAATTCCATTGTTTTGGAGCCAGAAGGGAGAAGCGTTGGAGCGTTGTCCCAGCTGTTTTAGTGATGGTTCTGCCAGCCTCCCTGTGTTGGCTGTTGGCTGAATTACAAACATTTTACAAAATAGCAGGATTGTAAGCATACACACATTATGCTGTATCTGCACAATCCACATTTAAATGTGAATCAGAACTGTTACAGATGTAAGCAAGATGGGATATGACAGTTGTGCTTCAATAGTGAGTGACATCCTGTATAAATTATGTGTGTTATAGTGAAAAAGCATATGGCATCAGAAACAAATCTATATGCACTGTTAGGCGTGAGGCTGATAGTGTGTGTGCGTGCGTGTGTGCGCACGTGTGTGTGTGTGTGTGTGTGTGTGTGTGTGTGTGTGTGTGTGTGTGTGTGTGTGTGTGTGAATCCTCCGACTGACTGACTTCAGACTTGACATGTGTATCGCAGAGGACCCGAGGGAGTGCAGTGGAAGACAGTGGGATTGCCGTTTCTCCAATATATCTATAAATCAGAGAATCCCCATATTTCAGGAGTGGGTATAAGTATAGAGAAAGAATATACGATTTTGTACAGGTACTGGGATGTGGGTCAAGCCTCCCATACCATACATACACCATCATAACAAGGGAGTGATCGTCTTTGTGTTCTGGGAACTGTCACAAAGCAAAGGCACGTCAGACATTGACAAAGCCTGTAACCAAAAACAGCCACCCTGTTGCCTGCCATGTTTCCTAGGACATAAACAAGCCACTGTTGACAGGGATGTCGTCTTTGGATAGATCTTCCAGTGAGCGCTGTGTTTACAAACGCTCAAAAACCCCCACTCTTTGAAAAGCATCTCCGGCAAGACCGGATGATCATGGCTGACAACATTCGATGCACGAGGGAAACAGTGCATTGGTTTAGGCATTGGAATAAAAAATAACAGCTATATTCCTTGTGCTATTTTGGTCTCACAATCTCCAGCACGTGTAGTTTAAGATGTTTGTGCATAATTAAAGCTTCATGTGGCATGTTTGTGTCATCTGTGTGCCACTGTGTATCCACGCATTTGTGTGCCACTGTGTCTGTGTAATTGTTATTGTTGAGAGTCTCTCATTATAGTGAAGAGGCTTGTGGAGTGGACAAGGTCAAGGCTACATTTATCATTGTTAGCCACTCAGGGCACACTGTATTAGCAACCACTGGTCCATAAATGCATAATATATTCTAAATAGGAGTGTCTGTCTGCCCGCTTTATCTCTGTGCTTCTTAGAGGTATAAGTAAAGTACAGTAAAAATGTGGATCATCTCATTTCACAGGCAGGCTTCCACAGTATAGCGACAAATTATCAAACAGAAACGTGGAGGTTCAACATAACAACGGCTTTATCTTCACTGTGGGGGTTTGAAGATTAATCAAATGAGGAATTGTATCGGAAAGTAAGTCCCCGCTGTCATCTCTCCTCCGGAAATGAATCCACGCACTCGGCACCAAATAACTGGAAGTTATGCACACGTAGCCCACCTCAGTCAGGTATACCTCCTGCTTTGATGATGTTGATGATGATGGTGAT
>NC_137878.1:10578216-10616856 GCF_963924005.1 Protomyctophum bolini
GCAGTGTGAGTGCATTACCCTCCACAAATCTATATGGCTCGCTGTATGGGCGATTGATTACAGTGTAGAGTAGACAGTAGAATAACATTATAATCAGAGCAATAAAATATGAAGATGATCACGTTTTCACAAATCCATTAAACTGGGAAAGAAAATCTATATTGCATTCATTTTGAGAATGGTAAGAAAAGTATCGACACATGCATGGCTTGCCTTCCCAATAAAGATGTTCTACTTCTAGCCGCTGGAGGTGAAAGGCAAATTGGGAGCTTTAACCATAGTGGATTTATTTTTCTTGTTTATAACAATTCACAATTTCCATCCAAAGTTCACATTTAAAAAAAAGGAAATCACACCCGTGTGAACTGAGTGGTGCAACTATACTTGTATTGTTATATAGTTACTGTACTGTACTGTAGAGGGTTACCTTGTGGGGGGACCCCCAGGAACGCGCCCAGGGGTCCCCAGGGTCCAGGGGTCCCTCTACTGTACACTGTACTGTAACTGTACTGTACTGTCACAACCAAAATCACGTAATGGCTGCTAAAAACTCAGTATAAATATATATATACACTGTATAATGGTACACTCCAAGTGAAGATCTCACCCACCTAATAGTGGATCGAAGCATAATTCTCTCTCAGACACTGCTTGCCGTATCCAATTAAAACTTGCATAGGCTAATGGGGCCACTGCTGCAGCTTGTCAGATGAGCATGTAGGAGATGTCATCCTGAAATGTTGCAAAACGTGTGGGTGGCAGTTTCAGCACAGGCTTAATTGGCAGTCACTTATTAAATTCTCTCCAAACTCTCTCCTCAGTGTATGTAAATTAATTTTGCGTTTTGTATTGGCACCGTCATCTTGTAAAATGATAGGAAGAATGAAAGAAAATACATTTTATTACAGTGAGAGAAACTTTGCTTTAAATTCACATGAGCCAAAAAAAAAAGAAAGTGCCTTAGTGTCTGGCTTTACATCAGCTGTAATTCTGCTGATGAGGCATTCTGTGAGTGAGTATTTGAGTGAGTTATTCCTCCTCTGAATTATATTAGCAGCTCACTAATAGAAAAGTCAGTTAGAAAGGTCACACTTAATTTCCTTTAGAGAGAGATAATCACGCAGGACTCTGGACTAACTCGCAACACGTTCCCGCCCACAGAACAGCGATTCGGAGGCTAGCTGTGTTTATGAGTGCATTAGAGTGAGATGATTTATTTACATCAAACACAGAGCGTTAATTCTCAGAGTTATGACTGTATTTTGCTCTTCTCCATTTACAGTAGGTCTACCTCTCTCACTATCTCTGTCTCTTTTGTTCTTTCTGTACTGCATGTGTCTTTCTCTGCCTCTCAGTCTATCGTTTCATAGCTGTCTCTCCCACCCTCAGTTACAATACTCTTATGCCTTATTGATTTGTGTAAATACAGCAGGCCTATAACTTGGGGATTATAGTATGTTTGATTTAGAATGAGAATCCTCCCGCTTGCTGCGAGAGTACAAGACAGATTCACGTCTCTCCTTCATGCATGCATGGAACACTGCGGCGCATAATGAATTCAACTGGGGCTGCTAAGAGAGAAGACCCAGGTTACGTCTTTTGAATAGCAAACATATTATGGAGAGTTGGGAGAGTTCTGAGGGAATGGTATAGTTAAGCGAGATCACAGTGTTGTCTGTCTCTGCACTTGGCTGGCTCATCCGCAGGGAAATTAACTGCGTCGAAGTGGCATTACATGAATTACCAGAGTAATCCTGTACTGACACTGCCCTATCTGTACGGGGATATATGGGATCAAATCGCGGCCGTGCATATCTCACTGCACACGGAGCAAAAGTGGCAGGTGGCTCAAGGAAGTCGTGTAATGATATACTCCAGTATCAGAATGGAATCATCGATTAATTCCAGTCATACTTTGGCCGACTAATGTATATGGAACTTTGTAAGTGACATCCCATGCATATGTATGTCCATTTAGATTGAGATGCGTATTAGGGATGTCCCGATCACGACACGCTCTGTAATGTCTGTACCAGAGGGTAACAGCTCATACTCTGAAGATAAAATATGTGAATGATCAGACAACACTCTATTTGACAGACTGAGCAGTGGCACTGAGCACAGACTGAGATTGTCTGAAGAGATGGAGAATCTTTCCTACCAATTATCTTTATAGCGTTTTTTTTCTTCTATTTTAGCTATTCTAGATTTGAGCTAGTCTGCACATTCCAATGCATATATTTACTGCAGGCCTGGTTGACATTTTGAAGCTCTTGCTACTGAAATGATTACACGGACGGTATTCTTTTATGGAGACATCCACGTCATTTACATGCATCTCAATGGCTGAGAAGGAAAGTTTGCCAAAGTTTGGTCTCTCTCAGTAACCGTTGCTAACGTGCCAATTGGACGGGTTGGGGAGGGACTTAGCGAAGGGCTAATTCCGATCCTTTGAAAATGATGTGATCGGCCCCGATTTCGGATCACACGATCGGATCGGGACAACTCCAGTGTGTATGTTTGGGAGGGGATTTTCTTGACAAGCCCTATATAGTACTTTGTGTTATATCGTGATAATTGTACATCTACAAGCTTAGTAGATTTACAAATCTTGTACCGGTAATTGGTTTAATCAAATTGTTAAATTGTGATATTATCAACATAAATATCAAACACATCCAAATTGCCAAAAGGAAATGCATGTGTTATATTCTGTCTGGCTCGAAAAAAAAAACTGATTTTCTAAATCAGAGGCATGGATGATGAATGGATCCCCAAGGCAAATCTAACCATGGCTGCAATAAAAGCAGTTTTCTCTCCAGCGGCCCTCTGCAGGCGCTGGATCTGCAGTGTGTTGTGAATACAGGTAATCCAATAAGGCCATTGCTTTGGGATACAACAACACAGATGGATGTGTTAACGATCAGACAATCCCTATACACTCTCTTGGCACCCAGTAAATAAAGCCAAACACAGTGGTGGAAAGTAATTAGTACATTTTACTTATGTATTGTTCTTAAGTACGATTTTGACTTCCTTACTTACTTGAGTATTTCCAATTTCCAGTACTTTTACTTCTACTACTACTACTACTACATCTCAGAGACAATTATTGCAATTTTACTCCACTACAATTATTTGAAAACTAGTTACTTTGTAGATTTTGATTATTAGGCTATTACAAAATGTACATTAACCACTTCAGCCCTATATACATTTTGGCCATTTGAAAATGCGACACATATAGATCTGCTATTTTCAGCTACATTTGAAAACTTGAAATGGGACCTCCTGCACAATGAGTACTTTTACTTTTGGTCCTTTAAGTACATTTTGATGCCAACACCTTTGTGCTAATGTACTCAAGTATATTTTGAAGTCCGGAGTAGTTCTAAATTGCAGTATTGATACTTTTACTTATACGTAGAACAATTGATAACTTTATTTCCACCACTGCCAGTGAATAAAACCAAACGCTTCTCCATGGAGGGAGGCAGTCATCAGCCTTCTGCCTCTCCTGGCTGACACTACCGTACCGTACCGTACCGTACCGTACCGTACCGTACCGTACCGTACGGAGGGAGGCAGTGATAAGCCTTCTGCCTCTCCTGGCTGACACTACCGTAACGTACCGTACGGAGGGAGGCAGTGACTCCACGTCCACTACTGTACCGTACCGTCCACTATACCGTACCGTGCTCGCCGTTGGGCCCAGAAGCAACACTGGGTTGCACGGCACCGAAAAGCCGCTCAGTGGAAGCAGAAGGAAGAGGAAGAGAAGAGAAAGAATGGTTGGGCAGGTATACTGGGCAGTAGAACAGAGCTGAGTACAGAGTAGAAGAGAATGGATGATGGGATAGAAATGAGAGTATAATGGGGCCTAACGGAGGGTGACAGACAGCAGGATAACAGTAGAGCAGGACAGGAGAGCTGCAGACGGATATCAAAGAGCGCATACACAAACTACAGCACACAGTACCTTGTAAAAGCCCCCCCCCCCTCTCCCTCTCTCTCTCTCTCTCCCTCTCTCTCTCTCTCTCTCTCACTGGGGAGACATTACACAAGGACTCATGAAGGACATTTACTAATTAGCATTCCGGAAACACAAAAGAAAAGCAGGGGTGAGGGAAGCTGGCAGGTGCCGAGCGGCGTGCAAAGGGAGCACGCATATACGAGGCCTTAACCGGCGGTGACACAGATGTGTTTGTCTGCTGCACGGGCGTGTGGCTTAATGAGTGATTTCCTCTCCGTCTAAATGCTTGTTGTCACTTCCCTGTCAATGAGACGGCGAGTTTACAGTCTCGTAGGAGTAATGGGCTTGGCGCCATGCCAGCCACCAACCCGGCAAATAGCCGAGAGATAAGAGGGCCCATGGAAATGAGATTGTGCCTGCATGGAACGACATTCCCAGACATCTTGTCCTCCACCTCGCCTGCACACCATCAACCCCAACCCTTGTCATGTTTTAGCATGGCACATTAGCAAATTGAGTGTTCAATATGACTAATTATGTTTAGGGAAATCAGATGACATTTACCCCTGTATGGCATGTACTATAATTATTGTGTTTACTATAATATTGCTATTGCTCTTTGCATAATACATGAAACGAAAAATGTAATCATGTGGATTCCACATGTACAGGTATGATCCGAACCCCTTTGACTTCAATGATAATATGTAAGCATGCACACATGCAAGCAACACACACACACACACACACACACACACACACACGCACACACACACACACACACACACACACACACACACACACACACACACACACGGACAGGAGATTCAGTATAAGTCATTTTACACTTGGTTGCAAGGAACAAGGAACACTGGGAAATAACTTCAAAAACAGGAGCAACAAGAAAACTGTGACTATAACTAATAATCCGACAAGGAACTGCACAAACAGGGGAGTATAAATAGACACAGACTAACTAGGCACAGGTGAAACAAAACTCAAAATCAAGACAGGGATTGGCTGGGGGACTAAGAGGACACAGGTGGAATACAAAGACTAAATCACAGTACTGGTGAGACAAGGCAGGTACAGAATACAGGGGCAGACAGGACAAAACCATACTACAAAATAAAAGGCACACAGTGCAAGATCAACTCTAACTGGAAATAAGAAACATGGAACACAAAACTACAAGATCACAGGAAAACACTAAAGTAAAACACTAAAAACCAAGAAAGTACAAAACATGTCACGGAACGTGACAATTACATTGTTTACAAGCGGGTCCACCTTGTACAGCTGGTCAGGCTTATCCCTGCTACTGCAAGGGTGTATTCAATCAGCCAATGTCTCACCCAAACACAGTGAAATAGCACGGATTGTTGAATTCCGTGCATACACGCCTAGAAAACCCCCAAATCTGTATGAATTACACTACTACTGTTTTGACTGTAACGGAGGTGTGGCTTAACTGTCTTTCACGAGTAGCCTATTGTATGTACGGAACTGCCAGTCCGTGCTAGGTCACCGTGTTTGGCATTATTTTCCATTCTGTGCTATTGGGTTACACAACTCGGACGGGGCTAGACGTCTCTACCAAACTTGTCTACCAGACACAGCCATTTGCACGCTCGTGGTGTCTCTCGTGGCTTTAAGTTCGGCAGAGAGACGGCGCCCCTCCGTCACGGTCTATATACGGGGATGATTTCAGTGTAATATGTACAGAGTTTTGGGTGTATGTAGGCGGAATTGCCAATCCGACACTAATTGCATTTTGCACAGTTTATATTGTTGACTTATTTTTGAAAGGGTTGTTAATTAGTTGCGTTGCACGGTTGTTTTTGAAGCAACAAGATAAGATGTGTATATTAGACCTATGGTGGAGTAAACGTCAGATTATCGTTGTTACACAATGTAGCCTGCGGAACAGAACATAGTTAACATACGGTAATTAGTGTAATCAGACACAGACAAAGCAATCAACGTAGCCAACAGCAACACTTATCTGCATCAACGTAGCCAACAGCAACACGTATCTGCATAGAATGTGACACTTTGTATGATAGTTTGTGTTTTATAGGTCTCTGTAAAATATCTTATATTTTCAGCACCCGGCAATTCGGGTTCTGACCTGACACACTAAAAGGTGCACTGCACAGCTGTGGCCCTGAATATCTTTAGAAATATTTAAAGGTGTTTTTATAGTTTTTTTTTATATATCCGTTACTGGATTTGGGGGGTGGGAGCACATGATCCCCAGAGAACAAAGCCTACAGACTTGTTCTGACCCAATGGCCTTTATTTCCCTCTAGCACCACTCTCAGGGTAAAATGTGCATTCGATTTCCATTTTCATCTTATTCTTCTAGTCCCACTATAGTGAGAGAGAGAGTGTGGGTTTCAAATCACCGGTTCTCAAACTCTTTTGGCTCGGTCACCCCTGTAAGTATAACTTTTTCATATCATGGACGGTAGCCTGGCGGGGGCCAGACGCATAGCATGGACTCCCTGACGCTTCCTCCCCGCATATGCAGCGTCAGTGAATCCATGCTATAGTTAGTCTGGCCCCGCCAGGCTATAATATCACGGTGCGAAAAATATGTAAATCCCTTTCCCTGTCAGGATGCGTTCAGAGGACCCAAAAGCAGCACGACAAATGGCAGGATTCAAAGTTCAGGGTGTTTATTTTCTAACTTAAACTTCCCATGAAATGGCGCAGGCTAAATAAGTACTGAAATAATACAGAATCAGAATGGCTTGTGGCCAAAACACAGTACACAACACACTGACGCTAAATTAAGTTTCGACATCCTGTGTGATAGGGGTTGTAATATTAATATATAATATTAATAATATTCCTATATATTCATTATACATTGCATTTCCATATTCTTTTACTTTGCTCATTAGTCATTTATCATCATGTTTCCCTTATTATTATTATTGTTATTAGATATATATCCTATCCTTCCATTCCGTCTCCCTTTGAGAACAGTGAGTTCTTGCACTATTGTGTTTGTTGACATTCTAACCGTGATACATAACTAATTTGCATATACTTAAATGATTGACGTTCGGAGGATTCCTCTCATTCCCCTGGTAATGCTATGAACTGTACGTAGGTAATTCCTTTGCCAAAGTCAGCATCGATGCTGACTTTGGCAAAGGGTGCATAAAGGGGCGGGGCTGAGCCCTCACTGACTTACCAATTTCAAATGGGACAGCCCTCAGGCCCTCACAGACTTCACATGAACGCGCAGCTAAATCAGTGAGGGCTCATTGAGTCAGCAAGGGAGCGGATTGGGATGGGGCCTTTGGCAAAGAAATTACCCACAGTTCATAGCGTTACCAGGGGAATCCTCATTCCTCCGAACGTCAATCATTTAAGTATGCAAATTAGTTATGTATCACGGTTAGAAACAATAGTGCTTTGTCACTGTTCTCAAAGGGAGACGGAATGAAAGGATAGGATATACAGGTATATTTAATAACAATAATAATAAGGGAAACATGATGATAAGTGAAATGAGCAAAGTAAAAGAATATGGAAATGCAATTTATAATGAATATTAGGAATATTATTATATATTAATATTACAACCCCTATCACGCAGGAAAGTGTATTTATAAAACTAATAATAAAATATCAGCTTAAATACTAAAATAGACATCATAGTATTGTGTGAAAATAGCAAATCTACAAGCTTCTGCTCTTGGTCTAATTGGAGGTTAAACCACATATTCCCTGCTCTAAAAGGTCCATGTGTGTGCACTAGATGTATACTGTATTGCTGTAAGCACAGAGCATCTTTTCATCTTTTATCATAAGTATGTTGTTGCTATACCTTTGTTTGTCTTTTATTTATTTTTAATCTGCCCTAGTAGTGCATCTTATACTGCTATACTACCTAAATGCTTAGCTTTGAGCACATGCATGCAAACATGAGCACTGACAATGAACTTACAATTTTACACAATATTCAGAAAGCCCCCATACATTTCTGTGGGAGAGATATGGAGACTGTACTGGTCCACGACAATACTGCATCATGGAAGGTAATCACGTTGTTAAATCGGGAGCTTGTGTTACAATGTCATTCTCCCCAGCTTGAACATTGTTATTAAAAAAAAAAACGTTGGTGTGCCATTGAAAAGTAATAAGACTGCATTTAAAAGACGCACGCACGCACGCGCGCACGCACGCACGCACGCACGCACGCACGCACGCACACACACACACACACACACACACACACACACACACACACACACACACACACACACACACACACACACACACACACACACACACACACACACACACACACACACACACACACACACACACACACACACACACACACACACACACACACACACACACACACACACACACACACACACACACACACACACACACACACACACACACACACTACAATAATCTCTCTAAGGAAATATATCCATCTCCCTCCCCTGCCTAAAGAAAAAACAGCGAACAGAAGATTTTCTGAGTGGCCCTTTGCGTGTCACCTTGAGCTCAACGTGTATTGACACTTGAGAGGAATAGGATCTGACGGCGCCGTGAAAAGAGCCCTGTTGAACTCCCATTCAGACGCTGACAAAATATTCAAACACCTCCCTGTGAGCTCTGAGTACCTTTAACCCATTTAGACCATATATAGGACGTGTGGAGCCGTCCTATAGCGCATTTTCATTGATATCAAACGAAAGGAAAATATTCAGATTCTTTTTCTTTTTTGGGGGGGGGGGGGGGGGGGTTGGCCTCTCCTTCTGCACCATACTCCTTGCTGTTCACACATGCGCGCTGCCGTTCACTTCCCTGTTTACCGCTCAGAAAGAAAGGCTCGTATCTCCTAATCTAGGGAGGTTTTGACCAGATGGATATACTGTACTAAACTCTTCATTTCTGAAGCGACTTTATCGTAATCATAGCGAGGTATAGCAAGCAGTCAAAGCTGCCATATCTGTGCTGCATTTTCTGGCATTTTGTGGCATATTTTGAAAGAAATCCCGGCGCTGATTGGGTTTAACGAGGGCCATGAAAAATAATGAGCCATCTTAACCTTGAGGCCGGCCCAGGAAGCGAACGCTCAAAAATACACCCAATGGATCAAGGTGATGCACCCGTCCCCAACCCAGCTCCCACCCCACCTGTGTGGCGGCTATGATGTGGCACAGACGAAACACAGATGTATTTTTACATTTAACAAAATAATAATACCAGTAATACGCCTTAACCCATTCTGACCGGGCACCCATTTTGGTGTTAGCATCATGTTATGCTTTACCTATTGAAAAATAGCAGACCTACAAGCTCATATCGCGCCACCGAGTGGCGCGATACGAGCTTGTAGGTCTGCTATTTTTGAAAAATTCGAAGAACGACTGACATTTTTAGAATCTGATCTCAGGTCAGAATGGGTTCATCAGACCAGTGTGTGTCCAGTGGAAACCTCGTATGAATCTGATCTCAGGTCAGAATGGGTTAAAGGCGATAAAGCGACCGCTATAGGGCTGAGACACTCTACACTCTCATGTAATGCTTGCAGGTTCCAAGGAGACAGCCGCTGCGTGTCCGCAAAACGGGCTTTGTTGTTCTGTATAGGCCAGTGCAGGTTCTCAAAGTGAGGATCGGGGACCCCCAGGGGTCCTCGGGGCGGTTCCATGGCGACCCCCAGAATGATTAGTATTAGGTACAGCTTCACAATCATTGTAACCAATTCATCCATTATGTTATACTCTGGAGGGTTATATTCAAAAAATAACAAAATGTGCAAGCTCACAGTGTGTCACGAAAGCTTGTTCATCTGCTATTTTTTGAGAAATATTGAATAATTTAGTTTTTTCTCTTCGGTGCCTCTGGTTGCCATGGCAACAGTCAATGGTAGCAGTCTGTTGGAATGTGGGAATGTTACAATTAGCGTTGTACATGTAAGGGATAACACTGACCTCATGTCTGCTGCCTGTGGAGGCGTCATTAAGCCATTTAGACCGGAGGACGAAATTTAAAAGAAATCTTCTCTAAATCATGACAATGTTTCTATATCAGTGGTTCTCAATATTTCATGTCGAGGACCCCAAAAATTATATGTATTTGGTCGCCGACCACCATCTGAAAATATGTTGTTCCAGGGAGGGAGGGACACCCCCAGAAGCAAAGATTTGCGTAAAAAAAAAAAAAGTTCGCTCTGAAGGAATATATATTCAAAGATTTGCGCCACATTTTCACGACTACGAGCTTGTAGATGTGCTATTTTTCAATAGCTAAAGTATGACATAATGCTTGAAACACCAAACGGGGTTCCCGCCCAGAATGTGTTAAGCCTGTGTTGCTTATGGCGCATTGCTGTGTCTCTCTCTCGCTGTCCTTTCATTCTTCACCGGCTAATGACTGGTATCCTGGGGGACATGGTGGTGGAAGAAGTACTCTGGTTTTTACTTGTATTTCGACACCACCTTGTCGAAATACAAATACATACAAATACAAAGGCCTCTGTTCAACATTGTGCTTGAGTAAAAGTACAGTATTGGCATTAAAATATACTTTGCAGTAACAAAGTAAAAGTATACTAAATTATTTCTCAATTTCTTTCGGTAATAGACAATCTAAAAGCTTGTATATTTCGAAGTATAAAATAAGGATTAAGTGGTTAATATATATTTTTAAATGTAATAATTTTTAAGTAACCACTTAAACGCCAGTATCCTAATTGTGGGCAAGACTTAGAAAATAGTTGGTCGACAAGATTTACAAACACGTGGCGTTGTAAGCTCTATCAGATATTTTCTGTGAATGCCTTCCCCGCGGAAAACAGACAGAAAACAGACAATACACATCAGCATAGAGCCCTGAGGGACTCCGCTCAACCATAATGCGGTTTAAGAGTTTAAGTGCACTTGTGCTGTATAGGTCTACTTGAGTTATGCTTTACACCAGTGCACGGGGACTTACTGTATTGCACAGTAAAGTCCATTACCTTTTGATTGCAAACGATAAGCAAAGGAAAACAGAAATATGCCTCGATTCTGCCCCGAACTCTACAGTTAACATCTGCACTTGACTCGGAATATTTGATCACAGGCACTGCGATTAATTATTCACGATAAAGAATTGGTTATCGCCTCTAGCTCCCCTGAAGTTAATCTGGGAACTGTTTGTGATTAGAAATGAATGCAGTATATAGCTGCATGGGGACCAGCACATTGACAGACAGACTGTAAACTCTACAATCAGTATAGCTGCATGGGGACCAGCACATTGAGACATACTGTAAACTCTACATGGGGACCAGCACATTGACAGACAGACTGTAAACTCTACATGGGGACCAGCACATTGACAGACAGACTGTAAACTCTAGTCTACAGTATAGCTGCATGGGGACCAGCACATTGACAGACAGACTGTAAACTCTACAGTATAGCTGCATGGGGACCAGCACATTGACAGACATACTGTAAACTCTACAATCAGTATAGCTGCATGGGGACCAGCACATTGAGACATACTGTAAACTCTACAGTATAGCTGCATGGGGACCAGCACATTGACAGACATACTGTAAACTCTACAATCAGTATAGCTGCATGGGGACCAGCACATTGACAGACATACTGTAAACTCTACAATCAGTATAGCTGCATGGGGACCAGCACATTGACAGACAGACTGTAAACTCTACAATCAAGTAGAATAAATAACCCCCCCAACACACACACACACACACGCACACGCGCACACACACACACACACGCACACACACACACACACACACACACACACACACACACACACACACACACACACGCACGCACGCACGCACGCACGCACGCACGCACGCACGCACGCACGCACGCACGCACGCACGCACGCACGCACGCACGCACACACACACACACACACACACACACACACACACACACACACACACACACACACCCTCTACCCTTTACAACAAGCTGGTACGAAATAACAAAGCCCTCCATCCATCACACAGGCATTCAGCAAACACATGCGCACAATCATTCGAGCTGCACAAATACACACAGACGTATACGTACATGTATATGCACAGATTGCACACACAAACACACAATCATGCATGCAGAGTATAGAGCATATTTATTTTACCATTAGATCCCTTATACCTTGTCATTACAGTTATTCTTGTGGGATATATCAGATAGATATTTACAGTATTAGGCTTCAGCAGACGGCTACACGGGTTTCCATCGTCCTCTCAGTGGCTCTTGTCAAACTCAGTATGCGTTGTGGATATACTGTGGGATTTAGAATAGGTTTTATGTGAGATTCCAATGTACACAAACTCATAATACGGTTTATTTAGTCTGAGCTTGAGCTCACTTTACTGCACACAGTGCACAGTAGCCTACTGTACGCATGGAGATGGGTGATTTTTTTTTAGATTAAAGGAAAAGCCTGAATAAATGATTGGAGAAATGTAACAAACTCAACATTTTGAGGAAGAATAATAATATCATTGGTGTTACACAAAATAACTGTGACCCGTTACATTTGGTAATGGCAGTCTGCCTTCCCAGTATGCACCTGTAATTGTAACCCAACATGCCTTTCACTGCGCGACGCGTGTTGTCACGCGATCGGGCGTATAGTCAATCGGAACATGCATTGCACTGCATTACGCGTGTATCGCGTGACTGGGCGTAGCCAATCGATGGAAAGAATTTGCGACGGGATACCAGGGGGTAATATTGGCGTCAATGAAGAAGAAAATGCTCGCAGGGTGAAGTTGATGAAAGTATACAGCCGACACAGTTCAATGTCACGTCAGTGTTGTTTTTGGCAGCAAATTTCTATTTTAGTTTTAGTCATAGTCTCTTGAATAGTTTTCATTTGGTTTTAGTCACATTTTATTCACCTGGAATGTTTTAATGTTAAGTCTAGTTTTTACACTTTGCCAGTATTGGCATTAAAATATACTTTGCAGTAACAAAGTAAAAGTATACTAAATTATTTCTCAATTCCTTTCGGTAATAGACAATCTAAAAGCTTGTATATTTCGAAGTATAAAATAAGGATTAAGTGGTTAATATATATTTTAAAATGTAATCATTTTTAAGTAACCACTTAAACGCCAGTATCCTAATTGTGGGCAAGACTTAGAAAATAGTTGGTCGACAAGATTTACAAACACGTGGCGTTGTAAGCTCTATCAGATATTTTCTGTGAATGCCTTCCCCGCGGAAAACAGACAGAAAACAGACAATACACATGAGCATAGAGCCCTGAGGGACTCCGCTCAACCATAATGCGGTTTAAGAGCTGAAAATAGCCGATCCACAAGCTCACAGTGCGTCACAGCGCGATGCGTTGTGAGCTTTTAGGTTTTCAGCATGCAACCACGTGTAAAATGACTTATACTGGATCTCTTGTCCACTAGAGTCCCTTCCTAACATTTTAGTCTAGGTTTTATTTGTTGACGAAATTGTCAGTATATTTAGTCTTAGTTTTAGTCATCATAGCTTAGTTTTCCATGTAGTTTTCGTCAGAGAAAAAAGGTAGTCAACGAACATTTTTCGACGAAAACAACACTGTGTCCCGCGAGTTGCGTGGAGGCACGCAGAGCGCCGTGGTGTTTGAAGATATAGAACCTGTAGCACAATGCTACGGTAAAGTGCACATTAGTGCATCCAAACAGAAAAGTCCTATGGGATTGTATTAAACGACGTCAAGCTCATCAACATTGCAGCTGTACGAAAAGCTCTCTCTATCTGCAAAGTGTTTGTTTTATTAAAAATCCACTGTAAACATGTTATGAGTTTGGAAGTGCTCGTTGGATATCACTCAACGGTCCTGGTGTAATCGCAACCAGCTGTTTGAATTTGCACATAATGCAGGCGGCAGCAGGATGTTTCTTTACTGTAAGAGAGCGCTTCCAAACTCCGACAGAAAAAGAATCACCTGCAAGGAATTTCTCGACAGAAAATACCTCATAACGTGTCTTGTCTATGGTAGATTTTTATAAAGCAAACACTTTGCAGATATAGAAAGAGGATAATTCAAGGTTTTCGTGCAGCTGCAATGTTAAGAGTTTGACGTTGTTTAATACAATCAGATATGACTTTGATGAAAATTTGCGGCTATTTGCCACCCTTGCCTTTACTGAGGCTTAATTGCAAGATGACCGTGATTAATTGCAATTTGTCCCACTTGCAATATCCTCACGGCTCACCAACGGCCTACCAGTAGGTGATGCAGGCTTTTCCTGATATCCCCCCAAATCCATTAACCCACTCCACCCCACCCCATCCCACCCTCCAAAGACCCAACCCCTCCTCCTCCTCCTCCTCCTCCTCCTCCTCTCCGCTTGCTGACTCTCAGCTTCTCCGATCCTTCTTTAGTCAGCTCCCGAGCCTATACTTTTCTCTTCCACCACCTGAATCCCGCAATTGGCTGCTGGGGTAATAATCGCAACCCCCCCCCCTTCTTCCTCTGCTGACTGAGCTGTCATTACTCTTGCGACGGTCCCCGCCTACCTAGCCGCCTTCCGCTCCTTTCCGCCAACACCGTCCCACCCCTCCGGTGATTACATTTAAAAACATTTTCTCGAACCTCTGCAATCTTCCCTCTACCTTAACCCCCTCAGGCTCTCTCTCTCTCTCTCTCTCTCTCTCTCTCTCCCCTGGTATAGCCTTCCTTCGGCTGCTGCAAACCTCCTCGCCGTGAGGATATACAGCATATGTGCATGCACATGTGCAGACACGCACGTACCGCACGCACGCACACACACACGCACACACACACTCTAGCTCCCATCTCCTTTGAGTCCTTTCCCATCCCCAGTGCACAGTAATGAAATCGCGCCTCCTTCAGCTTCTCCAGTACCAGTCTGTCAATCTCAGACCTCCTCTGACTGCCAGAAAGTCTGTTCATTCGTCTAACAATGTGCGACAACCAGGGGTGCAAGAAATAAGTACTCCGATTATTTCAATTATTCTAATTTACTCTCCATCCCAATTATTTAACTCAACAAGGCCATAAACACATTTCTGAAAAAAAAAAAAAAAAGTATGGTGGTGCTACATCAGAGGTGCTCAAACCTTTTCTTTGTAAACATTTTATGCATTTGGCCGCAGATCCCTATCTCAAAATTTCCAGTTCCAGGGACCCCCAGAAGCAAAGATTTTAGTTAAAAATGTTCGCTTAACGCGCGTGTGCGTGTGACATATGCACAGTCGGCCAAGAAACGCTCCTGGCTACACCAGATCTATTGGCATGCACATATTTGCCCAATTTGTTTCCATTTGGGAGACAATATATGTTGTGTTTATATAGCTATCTAGCTACTGTATATATCTCGTGTTGTGTTTATAGCAGACTCCTCACTCAAATGTGCACATGGAGTTTGGGCAACTCCAAAGCAAATTCCACATGTCCCAAATTTTGTTCTACCTGCCATAGTGTCAACCCCTTACCCCTGTGTCGGATCTGTGTTTAGACTGGCATTTTCACCGATACCGATATGATACGGGCAGATCCGATACTTTTCCCGATACCGATACAGTATCGGGACATCTCTAGTACGTAGTAAAGTAAAGTAAAAGTACCTCTAATTGTACTTAGCTGTAGTATACGTGCAACAACACATCCTCTCTTCACAAGCCTCGTTACTGATCCAATTACATGCTTCCGCCTCTTCCTCACTCCCTTCACCCCTTCCTGCTCCACACCTCATTCCTCCTTCCTTCCTCCGTGCCCTGCAGCTCCTTTATCTTCCCCTCTGCAACCATTTCCTGCACTCTGACACGCGCGAGCACGCACACTCACACTCACACTCACACGTGTGTATTACTATATACCTGTGAGAACGTATACATTTCAGGACGAAGATAACCCAAACAATTCTACAAGCTCGCAACTTGTCTTGAGGTTGTAGCTATACTAACCCCGCAAACATAACCTCTAAATGAATGCATATTCCTAAACGCAACCCTGTTTCCTTTTTGTGAATAAATAACCTAAATCGGGAAAAAAGAATTAAACCACAGAACAACCTTTTCCATTAATGTGAGAACCAGGGAAATGGACCTCACAATTTCTATTTCTGAAATTCTACAATACTTGCGGGGACATACACACACACACACACACACACACGTGTGCATGCACAAGTGCACACCCACACACACACACACACACACACACACACACACACACACACACACACACACGAGACATGACGCACCACTCCATCCACCTCTCCATCCCAATTATCAGTCACCCCCTGCTATGAGCTGGCTCTTGCATCCCTGCCTCCCCTCTCCTTCGACCTCAGCACCACCACCACCACCACCACCACGCTATACGGCCCTGCCAGTTCCCCTCCCTCTGCATCCATCTCTTTTATCACTGAGGGGCTCATCATTGATGGTTTGTTAACTCACATTCACGGGAGGAGACTGTGATTCACCGTGGCAGCTCAGAGAGAATTATTTTATTATTTTGCCTCCATGCGCACCCCCCCCCCTCACACACACACACACACACACACACACACACACACACACACACACACACCACCGCCCCCCACCCCTTCTTCTCACCCACCCCCTACACACACATACTGTACAGTGTTGAGTATATGCACACACTCACATCTACGATCTGTCTTTAAGATGCTCTCAAAAGTCAATATGGGACAGAGAGGAGGTTAAAAGTAATATAATAATAATAATAATAATAATAATAATAATAATAATAATAATAATAATACGGGTAATAATAATAATAATAATAATAATACATTAAAGAAAGTTTTTCTAGGTAAGTCCATATTTAAAGACACTTTCCGAAAACAAAAAACTAAATTGAAATGTGGTCTGCACCATGCAGGCCGGGTTGTCTACCCAAGGCCTGCAAAGTTTGGAAGTTAGACAATTGCTATGATTTATGGAATAATATGAAACATCTGAGCAAGCCCCTGTAAGTAAATAAGTAAGTAAGTAAAGTTTATTTATAGAGCGCATGCACCTTTCACAGACAATTACAGTCACAAAGTGCTTTAACAACAATAAAAGTTAAACAAGTCAATAGTCAATAAAACAAATCAAGAACTAAATCACTAATAAAGTAAGACAAAATAGACAAAATAGAGCAATCGACATTTAACCAAGCCGGCTATGGAAAGGCCTGTCTAAAAAGAGAGAGTGAGATTTCAACAGTCCTTTAAAAACGTCCACATAATCCACAGTTCTTAGTTATTAGGTGGAGGGGAGCTCATTCCATATAGCCTATAGGGGCAAAACCTGCAAAGGCTCGATGATAGTTATTAATGATGTCTGAGGAACAACCAGCTAAGCCTGGAATGTGGACCTCAGTGACCTTCTGGGCACATACAGTTGGAGCAGGTCAGACAGATAAGGACTATAAGGAGGTGCCTGTCCATGGAGTAATGGTGTAATCTTAAAATGTATTCTGTAATTAACTGGGAGCCAGTGCAGGGAGGCAAGGATGTATCATGTATGTTATGACAGGATCTCCCCTGGACCTGCATCAGCAACCTAGCAGCTGTATTCTGAGTTGATTTTTGATGTGTACTAGTTTAGGTGTATAGGTTATAGTCAGATCTGGCTTTTAGACCTGGTGCATTTGTAACAGATATTATGCGGACCTTAAGCTTCTATACGTTTCACTTTACAAGGTTGTCAGACTCAAGGACACCCTGCCAACACACCACCCCCACCCCACCGAGAGACAGCAGGACTTGAACACCCGAGGCAAGGCTTGATGCAAGTAGTAAATTACTGGTATACTTCAGTGGTGGGCATGAGGCTTGAGGATGGGAGTGAGAAAAGAGACGCTCTATAGTTTGTCTGGCTCCATCGGTTCAGTATTCATCCCAATACCTTGACTTTTTAAGAGCTCATTTCGCCTTCCCTCTCCACTCACGGCTGAGCTTTCGTAAGACTTTGAAAAGTTTGAAATTACCTTTTATCATTCGATGAATCCTCCGTGTCTGGGGTTATAACCCATTCTGATCGGGAACCCCTTTTGGTGTTAGCATCATGTCGTGCTTTAGCTATTGAAAAATAGCAGATCTACAAGCTCATAGCGCGCCACCGAGTGGCGCGCTACGAGCTTGTAGGTCTGCTATTTTTGAAAAATCGAAGAACGACTGAGATTTTTAGAATCTGATCTCAGGTCAGAATGGGTTCATCAGACCAGTTGTGTGTCCAGTGGAAACCTCGTATGAATCTGATCTCAGGTCAGAATGGGATAATCATCCGCTGAAATGTGCATACCACTACTTTGCAAGTTGGATTTATATGAAGAAAGACCTCGACCGCTCGCCGCCTGGTATGAAAATGATGTGTATGTAATTAACACACACCCTAACTTTTTGTCACCCAGCCTTAGTAATTACTTCAAAATGGAAATCGAAGCTTAGACATTCACAAAGGAACCAGCATGTTTTACATGTGTTTATGACACAGAATTCCATTGCATATAGCCTGTATTCATTCTGCTACTTATGCCGAGGCTTGTCTGATATTGTTTCATCCCTGGGTGCCGTGGTTCTGAAGCCTTGAGGGTAATGTGCGTGGCTAGCTAATTAGCGCCAAACGTGCCGCGAGGAGACACAGCCTTTGTGAGCACTGATGAAAAAACGTGGCAGTCTGTGTATCTCCCTCTATCTCTCAGCAAAAAAAACTCATTGCCAAGAAAATGGGAGTGATGGGCGGTACGGAAAGACGCTCTTTTCATATCTGGATCAGAGGGTGCCTTGAACTGCGTCAAACCCTCAGCATTTATTCCACTCTTACTATTCAAAAAATGAACGGATTTTCTGTCATCCTAGCTGCATCCTGGGAGCAAATCGCAAGCGGAGGAACCAAAACTTTTAATGAGAATCCCCTCCTTCCAATTGTCTCGCTATGAATAAATTGTGGCTAATTTGAAAACATCTTAAGTGGGCTTTGAAGTTTGAACTTTCAGCGTAACTAATATGTATTCTGGGGGAAAGACCCGAGCATTCATCATGCATACTTGGCCAGTCAGTAAACAGCACACTTGGAGAAACACATTGTTCTCTTGGAGCTTTAACCCATTCTGAACGGGAACCCATTTTGGTGTTAGCACTATGTTATGCTTTAGCTATTGAAAAATAGCAGATCTACAAGCTCATAGCGCGCCACCGAGTGGCGCGCTACAAGCTTGTAGGTCTGCTATTTCTTGAAAAATCGAAGAACGACTGACATTTTTAGAATCTGATCTCAGGTCAGAATGGGTTAATCAGACCAGTGTGTGTCCAGTGGAAACCTCGTATGAATCTGATCTCAGGTCAGAATGGGTTAAGATAAACAGAATGCTCTGTCTTCCTGGAAACCTATACAGTAAAGGTGTCAGCCCATCCTCCCTTCAGTTAGCTGTGACAAGCCCTATAGTGCATTTCCAATACCTCCATAACATGGTGGCAGACTGTATATACATTACTCTATGTGGTCTCTTTTCAAGCCCATTGTGCTGCCCTCATTAGCGGCATTAATAAGTAATTTGGCCATCTCCTTTTTCTCCTTGTCTGTACTTTAATGGGCTATCCACACCAAGAACTATAAATGTAACTGTATCTATATCGTTCACCAATGTCATTGTTATAGTTGTGGTGGTTTTTTTTGGGTTAGTATTTTAGCTGTCGCTGTACCGCACCGCTGTGACGAAAAGAGATTGGAGCCAGAAGGCAAAGCTCTCTGTCTACCGAGCAATCTTCGGTTCCTACTCTCACCTATGGTCATGACCGAAAGAAAAAGGTCGGCCGAAATGAGTTCAATTCTTCGATGGGTGGCATGGCATCTCCCTTATAGAGATATAGGGTGAGTGAGAGATGAGTGGTTCAAGATGGGTGGATGCATGGATGGATGGAAGTTTTTATTGACAACATTTCATATAGGCCGATATGTTTGTACATATCTAAAGGATATACTGTATGTCCCGTGTGTGAGACGACACTCATGATATTATCCCATGCAGCTTGGCCAGGCGAGATGAGCTTCAGGCAGTATAGGCCTGTATACCTCTTCAACTGTAAGTGTCCTACCCGGGACCAGTGCAGCGAGACCATCTCCAACCGCTGCAGCTGTGCTATAGTTACTCCATAATACCATACGCAAGGTTTTATATATATTCAATGAAATAAGTTCTCAGAGTGCAGCTTTAATTGCTTCCTTTTCCCGCAGAATTCCCCGTGGGTTTCCACTTCCAGCACTACCGCCTGCCCTGGACACAGTGAGACCGGTCAGGTGGACACATTTCTGACACGCAGCCGGGCCTATGGTGGTTTAATGTGGAGACTAAATGATGCTCCATGGCCTGTTGGATGATGTGGGTGATAACGACCGCAGTGATAAAGGATGCTGTGTCGGGCCTAATGGCGTTTGATTTCCCCCTTGGCCAGCGGCGGTAGCAGATAGCAGAGATATCAACGAGGTTGCTCATCCAGAGAGAATGACCTTTAATTTCACAACAAGGCCTGTAGATAGCGAGCACGTTTCTCTGCACACGCACACTCGCTCATTAGATCGCAGCACTGTGTAGAAAGCCAACGTTACAACTTTACTTGGCAATGAGCTTTACGAGATCAGCCCTCAGAGCCGGCTTGCCAGAAATATCCTCATGCATGAGTTTTGAGAGAATATATTTTGGCTTATTCTAAAAGGTTACGTCCGTATAAGTACAGACATAATGTACCCATTGAGGAAATATAGGCCTGTCGTGTTTCTAGTGCGCGTGAAGGAACAAAAGAGCTAAGGTTACCACTTTAGCCCTGTTTACTTCGTTGCAAAATGGTGTCATGTGGTGAAAATACAAGCTCAGAAGGTGAAGAGCTCACAAGCTTGCTCGTGAGCTTTTGACATTTGCTATTTTTGACAATTTTGACAATGTTCGCCGGCCCTAGACTAGAAATGCATTCCCGAAACAGGCACATCACGACTTGAAAGTGGTTTTAATGTCCGTCTTGTCTTTCACTGGACCGGCGCCTGTCTCGTGAAATACTTCAGCTCCTTGTCACACCTCATTAAAGACTTGTACAGAGCCCTCTGCCTCAGAGAGGTGAAGCAAGGTTAATATATTTCCCTTCGAAATCCTGTCGCGCGTGAGGCTCTAACCGACTGTGACAGGGCACACCAGCGAATGGCGGAGGGGGGGGGGGGGGGGGGGGGGGGGGAATATATAGAATTTATCCCCAGTTTATTCAATTACAGAATGCCATGAGTATACTGTACACAAATATGAATCTTTCTTCCACATTGTTGTGTTTTTCTCACCCAAACCATAGGACGTCCTGTTATCGTTCCAGTGAAAGCTGCTCTGAGATTCTCCAAACCAATTGAAGTATGGGCTCCACAATATCTGGTTTCACGCCGCCCGACGCCTCTGAAGCAGCGAGCGGGGGCATAAACAATAACCACCCCCCCCCCTTGTCTGCGACTCCACTCTTCTCTTGACAAAACCCCAATAACCACCCAGTGTTCCGACAATGGCTTTCCGATAAGAGGAAAGGGAAGGAGAATAAAATGTTCAATTGGCGAGGAGGGAATTCATTTCTTTTTATTATTATTTTTTATCACCGCAACCCCTCCCGCGGGGACAGCCTTTAAAAAAAAAAAAACATTCCCCAGAAGAGACGTGTCTCGGAGAGTGCGCGCACGTACGTGCACGTTCGTCTGCAATGAAAAATAGATTTTCTTCTTTTTATCTGCTTCCCCACAGCTGCCCCTAGTGACCCTCGCTGCAGCCGAGAAACGCCAGAAATCCTGGGCTGATAAGAGAAGCCTACAAGGGGAGAGCGAATTTTAATCACGTAAGAACATGTGTTGCAGCGATACTGTCATGTACCCCCGGCAGAGGTAGTTAGTACTATACAGCACAATAGCCCATTTTGGGCGGGAACCCCTTTTGGTGTTTTAGGCTCATAGCTCATAGCGCGCCACTGAGTGGCGTGCTATGAGCTTGTAGGTCTGCTATTTTAGAAAAATCGTTAAAATGTGCCTCAAATGTTTCAGAAAATTGTCATGATTTAGAAAAAAAAATTGAGTGGTGCAACCACACCTATATGTGTTGTTCACCTATGTGTTGTTGTTCACCTATGTGACGTTAATGAGCACCAGTATGAGTACCAGTAGGGGCGCTGTTGTGCCAGAAACAGAGAGAGAGAGATAGTATTAGTGCTGCACTGTTGCCTGTTAATGAGAGAGAGAGGAGAGGATGGGGAGGAGAGGTGGAGGGGAGGGGAGTTGCACCACTCAGTTCACACAGGTTTTGATTTTTTTAAATTTCAACATCAGGCCTGAATGGGATAGAGGAAGGGCTCCGTGGGGATGCCTATATAAATATGACAATGTTGTTTATGCATGAGCCTCTCTTGGCAGGGCTGTGAATATATGACGCTCCTCATGCTTCAACAACATGCATGGGGAGCTTTGCCACATTCATTTGGACACGCGAGTGACGCGACTCCTCGCATGCCGAGGATATATGCTGTCAATTACCTATTTTGTATTTGTCTCCCGCGTCTCCGTGGTAATGCGATGCCATACATCTAAGCGGATGATTGGAGTGCGTTCCCAATGCCGCGTTGCCGTTTCTCTCGCGTCCCACATAAGATCACGCCGTATAAATATAAGCACATCGGCACACGCTGACAATTTTAGAAGGCATTCCTATAGTCAATGTGCTGTATTGTTGGAGTTGATTTTATTTTTAGGTTGGATATTTATAAGGTTTTTGACCCTGCAGGGGTTAACTGGGGACAGGGAGGAACTCCTTATATGGTCAGCACACTCTATAGTAGGGAGGACTATATCAAAACAAAACAAAAAAAGAAGTGATATATTTGAATTAAATGAAATCACTGAATATACCTTTAAGTGCCTTGCAGAGTCGAACGTAATCGACGCAAGAAGACACATACGCAACAGAGGGTGAGAGAAAGGTCTCCCCTAACCTGGATTTGAATCCGGGGCCTCCTGCATCAGAGACCACATGTTTCCGCTGAAGCATAGAATAGGGAGACCACCATCTGGGTTTCAAATGGACCCTTACATGTCTGAACAAAAAAATGGTTCTCAGATTTACAGGGGTCCATGAAATGAAAAGGGTTCATTGAGAAACCACTGCTCTGCCATATAATACAGATTGATTCAAATGAAGTGTTATCAATTCAAATGAGTTCCGGATCGCCACTGCAAATCAGTGTATATATAGCTCAAGCAGGTTAACACGCCGGAGTCATCTGCTTCCTGTCAACCCCAGGACGGATGGACCTGGGCCTGAACTGGCAACCCTGACAGAGAGATCAACGGGGCCTGGTATAACTGTGACACCGTGTGCCCCTCCTCCGCTCCCACACACCCTATCAGTCACCCTCTCAGACAGGAAGCTGATAGAAACAGGAAGCAACACTATAGAGTCAGGACAAATGACGGACAAGCTCGTTTCGGTAATCTGACACCATCTGATTGGCTCTCTCTCTCTCTCTCTCTCTCTCTCTCCTGCTGATGGTGGATACGCAGTTCGCAGTATATACGTCCACACATGCGCTGAGATTCATGCTCCGTCCTGATGTCCTCCCGTATACCTTCTGATGACTGTTGTTCTCCTTGCTTACAAAGCGCGGTATAATTAGTACGCGGTCTCGTCTGAATCTATTTGCCCCTCCATTAGGGGCAACTCTCCACAGGCACGGCGGGGGGAACCGTAGACTGGATAATGAGAGGAGGAACCATTAAAAAGCTTCAGGCTCCTATAACATGATGAATTATACACCGCATTCAAGACATACTTATATATTTTTTTGCTTGCTTTGCGTATATCCCAGGCCAATACACTTAGGCTTATAATGCATTCCTAATGGGGGGATTGGGAATATGTCGAGCGACGCTAAGTTATCAAAAGTAAAGCACTTAAAAAAAAGAAAGGGGAAAAAAAAGGCCTCTTGTTGGAAATACATGCTTTTAGCGCGGATAGGTCATCGGCGAAAGGTTCATCAATAATGGGATGCGTCTAGGGGGAACGCCGGGGGCCTGTACAGTGATGCCTGGATGAGCGGGAGGCAGCGGTTGAGAGAGCATCAATACATAACTTTCCTCGTTCCAACACTTAGAAGCAAATGAAGAAAAATGAGGCAATGATAGCATGGTTTTATTAGATTCTTGAATGCTGAACCAGAGAATCTTTTTTTAGGGGGTGGGGGGACGGGGGGGGCGGGGGAACGCACCAATTGAGGATGTTTACTGTACGGCCCACGCCCCCCACCCCACACACACACACACCCCTTTTGTATCTCGGTCCAATCCAATATCTCATTACGTTCGGCACAAACAGGTTGAGCGGATGCCGATGGACGGCGTGCCTCGACGATATGGCGGAGTATAATACCGCAAAAGGCCAAGGCTTCTTTTTCTGATATTAAGTATTGATTGGTGGAGAGATTGATCCAAACACCGGGCCGTATTATAGAAAGGAGCGCCGGGGAAGAGCCGCTCGAGGGAACTATGCGGGAAAAACATTGACGGAGATGAAAGGAGGGTCGGGAAATAAAGAGGACGAGAGAACAGATATTGTTCTGTGAGAGTGTGTGTTTGTGTGTGTGTGTGTGTGTGTGTGTGTGTGTGTGTGTGTGTGTGCGTGCGTGCGTGGTTGCGTGCGTGCGTGCGTGTGAAACAGGTGGAAACAGAAGGAGGTTAATGGAGACAGACAGTGATGTGATGAGGCGATTCTAAATGGGTGCTGCTGCAGGCGTTGCGGTTTCGGGGACGGCTCTTTGTCTTCATGGCGGAGGCTGATGGAGGACGTGTTTGCGTAGTCACAGCAGATGTTCAGTAATGTTTGTGCTAATGTCAGAGCCCACTGACACGCTGCTTTCACACCGCAGACGGCAACCAGAACAGGCCCACGTTAACCCAAGAACATGGTGGCGGCGGGGGAGGGGGGGGGGGGAGACGACGACTAGGTGAGGGAGAAAAGGAAAGAATATATATGAGGTGGATGATGGAGAGGTGATGGTGACAAGGTTAGTAAAATCAGACCCGTCTGAAGTGAGTGGTACTGTACTGTACTGTACTGTACTGTACTGTACTGTACTGTACTGTACTGTACTGTACTGTACTGTACTGTACTGTACTGTACTGTACTGTACTGTACTGTACTGTACAAGCCCTCCTCCCTGGCATGTGTGTGTCTGTGCAACAGACAGTGACACTTGGTGCAGGTGAACAAACGCTATAACGCTATTTTGGTGCTCGGACACAGCCAGGGACAGACCCAGCCGCACACATAGCTGTCTATATAGGAGTGGTTGCACCACTCAAAAACAGAGAGATGTGTTTTGTCGCGTTCACGCGGGCAGATGTAAAAGATGCAGTCTGCCATTCATTCATTGTCAATGGAAGCCATCAGCGACATGACGTTGCAAAGACACAGTGATGCATGTATAGCTGCTCCAAATCAACTCACAACACATCTTTGCATCTGCCCATGTGAACGCACCGTTTGGGTGAGCGGTGAGTCCCTTATACCGCCGCAGCGTGACGTCATGTTGTCAGTTTTTTGGCGGTCACCTTATCACCTGAAACTGGAGTATAATATACTAAACTAAACTAAAATATAATTTCAAACAATTCCTCAAAAGCAAACAAAGAAATACACGTGTGCACGTGCAATGCATGCACAGTGTATATATATGCCGTGAATGTATATGTGATTTTTGGTGTGTGTGTTCAGGGAAGAAGCATGTCACATATTCAGGGGGATGGCATGCAGTTGTGCACGAATCCATGAACACCTCTGGGGATTGTTGTATATGATAAATGACATAGCTCTTTAGCGGCTGCGGATTTTCTGTGTACGGCCTCTGGGGGGGTAGGCCTATAAGTGTTGCGTGTGTGTGTGTGTGTGTGTGCGTGCGTGCGTGGGTGCGTGCGTGCGTTCGTGCCTGTGTGTGTGTGTATCATGCTTCTCTGTGCACATGTGTGTCTGTGTGGGTATTCCATGTCCACATGCTGTCCTCGGGGAGCAGGCCCAACGTTGCAGGTCAGGGTGGCTGTGATCTGAATGGAGAGCATTAATATTTAAACACGGGCTCCGGAGGGAGCCGGCCGGGCTGTAAATGATTCATGATATATTATATGGTGTACTGTGAGCTCTCTGCAGCCCCGACGCCCCGGCTCCGCTCCAGCGCTGTACATGTCCTGCTGTTGCAGGACAGCTTTCATCTGCTCTTCATTCCCCGATGATCAATTTATATACTATCCCATTCTGAACGGGAGCCCCTTTTGGTGTTTTATTAAAGCATTATGTAACTTATACTTTAGCTATTGCAAAATAGCATAACTACAAGCTCATATAGCGCGGCACCGAGTACCGCGCTATATGAACTTTCAGAGTTGAATCTTTCAGAGCAGAACGTTTTTAACTCAAATCTTTGCTTCCCGAGGGGTCCCTGCTGCAACAACATATTTTCAGATGGTGCTGGTCGGTCGGTGGCCAATTACATATAGTTTCTGGGGTCCTTGACATGAAGTATATTGAGCACCACTGAATATAGAAACATGGGTATTTCAGAAAACTGTCAGGATTTAGAAGACATTTTCTAAAATGTCAAAGTCAGGTCTAAATGGGATATGTGTACCGTCGCTGTCGGGGTGAAAAGTTTACCTCGGATCTCTGTACTTTTTATGTTTGGAGGTGCTGGATGATCATACGTACAGTATAGGCCTACAGTGTCATACAAAAGTATCAACAATGGCATAGCCTGTATACAAAACGCTTCACATCGTGGTGAGGTTTGAGCTGCTATTTTTCAATTTGAATCATGTGACATGTGATGTAACGACGATGAGGTTTCCATCCGGCAGCAACGGTTTTATAAAAATAGACGATCTACAAGCTCACAATGTGTGGGTTTTTTATAAGAAATGAGAAGTGGATAATTAGTAATTGATACGAGTCAAAACTAAAAGTTCTGCATGGATATTGTGACTATAGTGAAATCGCCACATAGCGTTGAAATCCGACGTGTTGTGAGCTTCTAGATCTCTCTCTGAGGTGAACCTTTTTGGTAATTAGTTTAGCTAATTTATAGATAATGAATTCATCATGGCGTTTGGGTCAATTCAGTGGGTCTTCAGTGGTTGTTTGAGGTGATTGAGGGGCTATAGCCTATAAACCAATTAAACTGTATGGTTCTTCAGAGCAGGAGTTCTCAACGTTTTTTGGCTGGGGACCCCCCGGAAAGGCTTTGGCCATGTCTCGCGGCCCCCGCCCCGCCCCCCCTTCCCCACCCCCAGTACAAACTGACTGCAAAAATAACCTTAAGAATAGAGAAAACATATCATAAATGAATACTGAAACCAGATCTATAATCATTAAGGAAAGTTTATACAACTATGTGTACTATGTAAACTCTGAATTTCCATTTCCCAGCCATTCAGTTGCAAAAAAATTAAATAACAATAATAAAATAATTTGGGGACCCCCAAAAAAACATTTGGCGACCCCACCCCAAAGGTGCTCTGTATACAGTATAGCACCCAAAATAGGCTCTCCTATGATTGAGTTAAATAACCACTTTTAGTGCTATATATTGCATTGCATTATAGGAGTTATTGATGTGATAAATGGGATATAAACAAGAGACCATAACTGTAGATTTATAATTCATGAGATGCTCTGCAGAGGACATGCATACCTTAATTCAAAACTAATGTTTATCTCATCTAGCACAGTTTCTCTCTGTCATGCAAATCACAGGTGTGTGTACAGCTATACACACACACGCACACACACACACACACACACACACACACACACACACACACACACACACACACACACACACACACACACACACACACACACACACACACACACACACACACACACACACAGTCAAACACACACACACACACACACACACACACACGCACACACACTTCTGCGCACAGAAACACACACGTACACACGCACGGCGTGACAATACATCTTCGGAATAAAAATGAAGGCATTGGTGAAAAAAAAATGAATAGTCCTTGTCCACGGGTATGATAAATAAGGGGCCGAGGCGTTTTTAATCTCTGCGCTGCTCAACAGTGCTGCTGTCTACCACTGCTCTTATAAATTGCCTGCAAGAAAAAGTGTTTTAATGGTGCCAACACACACACGCACGCACTCGCGCACGCACGCACACACACACACACACACACACACACACACCCTTCAGGATGACGGCACCTGCCTGTTTACCAGTATAGAGAGACGGATGAAGAGGGAATACAGGAACTAGAGGCATGGGAAAAGCTGGGCGAAGAGAGAGAGAGAGAGAGAGAGAGAGAGAGAGAGAGAGAGAGAGAGAGAGAGAGAGAAGGAGAAGGGGACAAAAGGAGAAAGAGAGAATTAAATGGAAAGACAGATCAGGGAGAGGGATGGTGCATGAAGTGAGGAGGAGAATAAGGGAGAGAGCACAGCAGACAGAGGGAGAAGAGAGAGAGAGGAGGAGAGCAGAGAACATGCATGGCGAGAGAGGAAGAGATGGTGAAATGGAGAGAGGAGCATGCAGTGAAAAAGAAAGAGAGCGGGCAGAGATGTAGAAATAGCTGAGGAGAATGTGAAAAGGCGAGAGAGAGAGACATGGATGGACAGGTCTGTAGTGGCAGCAGTCAGCCCTGATGGAGACTGATGGGTGGATGAGGAGATAGGGGAGGATGAGGGAGAGCAAGGTGCGCCGGCGAGGCGGCGTGGCGGGGCGCCCCACCGAGGGGGGGGGAATAAAGGCGGGGAGATGGATGGATGGATGGATATAGATGGGCTGGCGAGCGAGCGCAGGTATATACAGGGAAAAGGACGAGGGATAAGACAGCAGCGATGAGCGCGCCACGCGTTGTAGAACAAGGCGAGGAGGGTGGGCGGGGGGGCACGACCAAGACAGACACTGACGGACGTTGATAGAAAGGTGGGAATTATAACGGCAAAATGACGACGAGGACAAGCAGGGAGAATGACTGAACTCGCCACCGACACCGTCGTGTCCTCATGTGTCGTGGATTTAGGATGGAGAGAGAGAGTTGGGGAGAGAGTATATACAGTCAAACAGAGACGTAATCAGTACAGGGTATATATACAGTCAAACACGCGTCCAATGGGATCACCGGAGAAAAAAAAGTCCTTGAAGGTCCTTGTTTCCATTCAGGTCCTGGGTTTTCAATTCATAATCGTGACATGAAAAATAACAATCATCATAAAAGGTCAAATATCGTTCTCGCTTCCTTGTGGCTGTGGCAGTCACTCACTTTTTGTAGGTAGTTTGTCAGGTATACAGAGGGCAAAGCTTGCATGTACAATTTTAAAAGTCAATCCCAATTTCAACTGTTATCTTCCCGGAGCCTAGACTAGATATAGCCTAGACTATCATAATGGGTTGCAAAAAGATGGGTCATGGGCCCCAGACCGAGGAGTATAGTCAAATTAGTTTGTTTTGGGAGGTGGGTGCATGTTGGGGGCGGGGGGGGAGAACGTGCTTACAATGTATGTGTGGGAGTGATGTGTAGGGGGCAGATGTGGATGTGCGGATGCAGATGTGCTGGGTGAAGTACAACAATGTGCAAACACATGACAGGAGAAGGATATCAAATAGAACACAACCACCCTAAAGACTAATCATTGTGTATTCCTGCACATCGGCATCGACCGATCTTGGTACATATAGAAATTGATTCATTGGAGAGTCTTACTTTCAATTGTACAGTAGCCTACATACATTTTGTTTTGATTGTATTGTTCCTCAGATCAGCCCACGTCCCAAACTCTTCTCCCTTCTGGCTCCAAAACTATGGAATGCACTTATGGAATTCCCATTACTTTCAGAACTGGCAGCCTCACTTCCATTCTTCCGCTGTAGTCTGAAAACCCACCTCTTCAGGCTCCATCTAGGCCTGTAGCACTTGCCCTAGCCCCGCCGACCTTATACAGGCTCAACCTATGTAACTTAGATAGCATTTAATGTAGACATATAGCACTATATAGGATATATATGACGCCGATCCCCCTTATTATTCCACTGGTACGTTCTCAGCTCACATATATGATTCATTATAACTATTCTTTATGTGTATGATGTAGTGTGTATATGTTTTTGTTCTTGCTTAATGTAAGTCGCTCTGGGTTAAGAGCGTCGGCTAAATGCCTAAATTGTAAATTGTTAAACTTTTTGCTTTGGCAATGTAAAGTAAACATATGTTTTCTCATGCCAATAAAGCCCTTTGAATTGAATTGAGTGAGAGAGAGAAACTGGAGATGGGTGAGGTTCTCTTGTATGTCCACAAGCACTTACACCAACCACAGCCACTTAAGACTGGGGGGGTGGGGACGGGGGGCTTTGCCGTCCCATTTCATTGCGTCCGCAGCAATTACCGTTAAGCCACTCACACACTGAAGTAATATTATAGACAGCGTGTGGTCCAGCAGTCTACGAGAGAGAGAGAGAGATCCGTAACGGAGACAGTACAATCAACGCTGCCATCCGGCATACATAGCTATACCGCTTATATTCATTTAGATAAGAGGGGCTTCAGGGCGCATCTTCAAAGATGGCTGATGTCTTTCGGTGTGGCTGTGGCGTCAACGCCACTGCTTGAGTTTGTATCAAACGTGTTCTATTAACGCATCTGGAAAGTGAAGTCTATAGCATGTGGTGTTTACACTGGGAGAGGAAATGCTCTTCTGTTTAATGTAAGACTGTGTGTAAGACTAAATTGAATTGAAAATAGACAATTGAGAGAGACAGATATAGAAAGAAAGAAAGAAAGAGAAACCCTCTCTTGCTGTGTACAAATGGTCCATTTCTATCCATGCGTACACTCTCAATTTCTCAATTTGTGCTCTTCTTCTTCTTCTCCTTCCATTTCACACTTGCTTTGGAAATGTAGACATATATGTTTCCCATGCCAATATAAAGCGTCAATTTGAATTGAACCGAGAGAGCCAACCAGTGGAACACCCATTGGGCGACTTTGTAATAGTCATCTTACACAGAAAGCCATTTGGGCCAGCGGTCGCCACTGGCAACGGGATGATGGAGAAATCACAATGGTGCTATTTTATGTCTGCTTAATGGTCTGAATAACAGTGTGAGGAATGGAATCATAATGTAACGAGGCCCTGATCAATATCACAGGCAGGATGAAAGAGATACACAGCTCCGCTCTGTGTGTGTGTGCGTGTGTGTGTGTGTGTGTGCGTGTGTGTGTGTGTGTGCGTGTGCGTGTGTGTGTGTGTGTGTGTGTGTGTGTGTGTGTGTGTGTGTGTGTGCGCCTGCGAGCGAGTGAGTGAGAGAGTGTATCTAAGTGCCATCATCTCCAGGAAAATAGTATTGATGTGCAAAAGAGAGTGTTTTTCAGAAGGAAAGTGCACATATGATATTTATGAGGATATGCCCAACCCTATAGTCACACCCCCGCGTGTTTTCTCTCTCGCACGCACGCACGCACACACACACACACACACACACACTTATGCAGACAGACTGATATGAAGTTACATGCTGTCAAGTACGTGGTTAAAATAGCACGGTCCGCGTCTCATCCATTCTTCACAGTTATAAAGATCAGTCGAGGATATAGAAAATATCTGAAAAGTTGTTCTCTCGTCTTGTCTGTGCTGCTACGGGTTCTTTTTCAGCACGACTGCAGGCTATAGACGATGCGCTCTGTGATTAATGACTGTCTATGAATGGAATGTGATCCGTTAAAAGTTAAAAACCTCTGATTGATGCTTTCTTTGACAATTTCACACAGCACCACCAGCCACTACCCCCCCCCCTCCATGCATCACTCTGCAACCAATCAGTGGTGGAAAGTACAGTAACTATACACTGTAAGAAGTACATGTACTTCAAGTACTGTTCCTTCTTACCTTTAGTTCCTTACTTTGAAGAGACATGCTGACAATTGATGATCCTGTCCCTGTCGGGGGCATAACTCAAATGGCGCTGAGTTGGCTGAAGTGAACTTTGCCACACCCCCCCATGCGGTTTGCCAAGTTTTTAGTGGAGTCATCCCCCTCGTGTAGCTTTTTAGCGTAGGTTCAATAAGGAAGATCTTAACCTTTCAGCACTATCGTGGCTCATCATTATATCTGTTCTCAAATCCTAGCACTTTGCAGCATGCCAATCGGGTGATTTGACTCTGCCTTTAAATATATCTCTGCCTCTGACACTTCTCCATTCTCTTTTCAGTCTGCAACAAGCAGCCCACCTCCATCCCCGACTCCACCTTGTCATCCAGTGTTGAGAAGGAAGGAGGTTCATCTGCTCAGCTGCCGCCACCACCAGCGTCTAGACTTCAATGCTCCAATGTGGGGTTCTCCCTTAAATCTCCCTATTAAAAGCTAATCTTATTCAATGGATGCAATTGGAGTCTAATCGCCAAAATAATGCTCTGCCATAATATTGCCATTGCCGTTTGCCATTTTGCGAAACTGCTGCCAAATCTCTCCTTGCTAAACTGCTTCCCAAAATCATTCCAATAAAAATTAGCTTATTCCATATTGGTGTGTTCTCTCCTTTATTGAATTGTGGGCGGGGTTATCATTGTAAAATGACATCACGAGTACATCAGGGGCCATACCTCTGAAAAGTGAAATTTGGCCATTTTGTCAGATGTTGTTCATTCTCAAACCAAGCATGCTTTGAGAATGAGACTGTTGGTATTAACAAACTGTAGCATTATTAACCAGCAAGACGCCTGACGCGACCTCGCCCTTTGCCTCCGCCAGACTGCTGGGCGAGCGCTGGCGCTTTGGAATGGGGGGTCAGATCAACATATCCGCCTAGGTGACAGCAGACTGCTGGGCGAGCGCTGGTGCTTTGGCATGGGGGGGGGGTAAGATCTTAATTTCCGGGCCTGTTGAGAACTCTAGTTTTCTAGTGCTCCATCCCTGATGATGTCACGTGCCAAACAACACGACACACTGACGGGAAATGCATAGCTATAGATTGCAGCTTAAGATTTCCCCAGATATATAAAAGGGAACATATTGATGAAAGCTCTTCATCAGTCTCCCACTGCATCCCCATACTTTACTTTGCAATATTGTGTTGTTTTTGAGCTTCTATAGTCTCATCTATAATTGATGGTGTGGTCCAGAAAAGATGCCTCAGTCCTGCTGACAACAAGGCCATGATGTTGAGTCACAGAGCATTAACTATTAACTGAATTGGTTGGGGGATTCATGAACTCGTGCATTTTGCCTTTTGCATTTATTTTTAAGAATCTACAAAAAAACATTACGGAACGTCAAATAGCTAAAAGAGCAAATATACAAGCAATGCGTTCATGTGAGCTTGTGGATCTGAAGATTTCACCTATTTCTATGCTGTGGGTTTTTTCAGAATGTTTGGTTATTATGATATGCCCAGAATTATTAAACATTATGTTAAAATGTAGCTATTGAAAAATAGCAGATCTACAATCTACGAGCTTGAAGGTCTGCTATTTTTGAAAAATCGTGAAAATATTTACTTCAGAAATCTGGAGGATTTAGAAGGTCAGGCCTGAATGGGTTGACTAATGAATGCAAGGCCGATATGTGCTATTGGACAAAGAGACAAAGTTATACTGATTGAGAAACAAAAATACATTGTTTCCCACACACACACACCATGTTTGTTTAGAGCTACTGTTCATGGGAATATAATGTGGTGGCTTGTATTGGTAAACTGATACAGTATGTGGTGTCTCCCGGAAGACCCCAGTATGTGGCTCGCAATCAGGATCTGCTTTATTGTAATCCCTGAAAAACTGCAGCACGTCCTTGCTCTTGAACTTCAGGCTAGCAGGGTAATGCTTCAGGCTAGCAGGGTAATGCTTCAGGGTAGCAGGGTAATGCTTCAGGCTAGCAGGGTAATGCTTCAGGGTAGCAGGGTAATGCTTCAGGGTAGCAGGGTAATGCTTCAGGGTAGCAGGGTAATGCTTCAGGGTAGCAGGGTAATTCACATATAGGACCTGATTTTGTGCCGGTCAAAAAGCAACTGTCGGCACTCATTAAACATTAGACGTTGCTTTATGGCCTCCTCGATTTGGGAATAGTCGTGTGAACCTGTGACTGTTTATTTGTAAAAAAATCCAAATAAAGTACACCGATCATAAAGAATCAGCTTTATTGTCACGTGACAGTTTTACAGGTAAAAGCGGGTGAAATTTGTTTTAGTGCATAGTTCCCATCATGTCATTTTTTTCCAAGAAAAACTAAGAACGGGAGAAAGAGAGGTAAGTATGTCAAGGCTAGAAAAGAAATACAGTTTAAGTGCTTTTTCCACAACAAACTGTACAACCAAAGGGTTTCTATAGCTTTTTCCACACACACACACACACACACACACACACACACACACACACACACACACACACACACACACACACACACACACACACACACACACACACACACACACACACACACACACACACACACACACAGACGATGAGGGCCATGAGGCACCTTCTGCTGAACCCATGGTCATTTTGGATTAGCTGGAGGCGTTACATGGTACTTTTATTAAGGCAGGTGAAAAGTGTTATAATAATCCAAAAATGAGGAGACTCTAGTTCAGAGAAAGAGACACGTGACCTGAGTTTTGCAATATTCCTGAGGTGGAAGAAACAAGTGCGGATAACTTGATTTGTCGAGATGCATGGTCTGATCAGATTTCTGATCAATGCTGTCAGGGCCGGGGCAATAGTCCACTGGTGGTTCAAGGAAGCTAAACGTCCATGTCAACTATAGGCTCAGCTTCTGCTTTAAGGGGCCATGCGTCCCTTTAAGACCGATACTTTGCAGATCGAGTTTATCACACAGAAAATGACAGGCGAGTAAAAATGAACACACGATTCTCTATGAACTCTTGCACATCTGACTGACGTGACACAGCCTATGTGGTGTCCACTGTCCAGTCATTTTGTGTCGAGTGCCAAGGTTGTCTGCAGCTGCCCCAATACTCCTTCCGACGTCCAAACTTTTCTTCAGAAAGGTGAGATGATATAACTACAAATTGACATCATCCCGAACTTCGGATGGGCGTTCTCAGAACCTTGTCTCGTTACTCGTGCACCCCAGGTGTCCTGACTCTACGAACTATAATTCGGAGAGTCCGTCTGAACAGAAGACGTATATTGCACTTTATATTGATTGGAATCAGGTGAGTGACACGAGGAGTTGTTATCAGATGGATTGGTAACAGGTGAGTGGGAGGAGTTGTTATCAGGTGAAATTGAAGCCCGCTGAGTGATGAGGCTACAGAGGAAGGAGATGTTATCGCGTGTGGTGGTATTCCCTCTTGAACATAATGTACGTTATTGTTCCAAATCACATTTCATCATCAGAGCCATTCATTCTAATCCCATCTTCTGGATCGGAGGTCACACTCTGTGAGCACTGTGGTTCTACCCACTCAATTCCTACAGTAAATCTACCATAACATCTCCCCATCTGTCCCATTATTCCTCTTCAGGCGCGTCCTCCTTCTATGGGGCTACAGTGCATGCATGCTCATTTCTTTCTTTCTGAATGAATGAATGAAATGTTTTATTGTCTCCACCAGGCCGAAGGCATGGGTGTGGAGGTCCGTGTGTCCTTGTGTCCGTCCGTCTGTGTACACTGTACAGCCAATCTTCCAATCCATTCTTGTGAGAGCAACAAAGGGTTGTGTATACCGGTAGTTGTCTGTTGGTTTGTATCATTTATGTTGTTCTGTAAAAGTGGTGGTATTAGGGCTTGTTTGTTTGTCTGTGTGTGCCTCGACAGAGCGGGCGATAGAGTTTCTGCTATATGCTCACTGGTTGTGGTGGGCCGGTCCTGGGACAAATTCACGCAAAAATGAACCGCGGGCCGAATTATTTTTGTCCCAGTCCAGCCCTGCCCGGGGGACTCCAGTCAACAGGTTCAGTGCATGGTGTGATCATTGCCAGGTTTGCACTTGTGAATCCTGTGAAGGGGTTTGACTCAAAAGTGACAAAAAAGTACAGACTTGATTCCCGCGCATGGGGTATATAATAATCATAATTTTCATGCTGTGTGGCTCCTTTCTGGCACCTCCAACTGAAAGTGCTACAGCGCTCTATGACACTTCACACATCACTTCGCTCTGAGACCGCAAGCAGGAGTCGCAACAAGGGGAACCGGGGGGTGGGGTGAGTGGAAGGGGGGGTGATTGAAGGTCGATAACGTAAAAGCTGTAATTTTGTTTGGCGGCGTATTAAATTTTCCTTTCAGGGCAATAGGATTGTCAGAGATTGTTATGTTGTGATGTTGGACATTTCAACGAACATTTGGAGGGAAGTGATTGCTTCCATATAGTGCTGGGTAATTGAATCACATGCGTATGCACACACGTGCTATGCACGTTCGCCATGTGGCTACGCACGTACACTTACAATGTGTGCTGTCTCTCATACGTACAAAGGAACTGCCTGCACGCACATACACACGCACGTACACACGCGCATACACACACACACACACACACACACACACACACACACACACACACACACCACACACACACACACACACACACACACACACACACACACACACACACACACACACGCACACACAAAATCTAAGTGGTAATTCTGATGATGATGCTGTTTTTCCAGCATCCCCCAGCTGTTATGGGTGTGATAATGAGAAAATGGCACCTGTTAGGCATTAAGAATCACATCAATCTGTCTGCCCTGTCTCCTGTTTACCTTCTCAAAGCCATTGGATGATGCTCCATGATGGTGGAATGGGAATATACCTCATATTCGCTCACGCTATATACTGATGCCCATTTTTCATTGTTGTCCCAAATGCCCGACATGGGGTGGGCATGTCAGTGTACCACAGCACGATGCCCTCTGTGATTTCAAAGGACCCTAGCGTCTCCGTAGGTGGCATGTCTGGTGTTATAAGGGGAAGGGCATTCAGTTGTCCGTTTTGGAGGACAAACAAGAGCAAGAGGTAGATGAAACCATAAAATACATAGATTTAGCATTGGCCACTATGTCAGTTCCACCACGATCTTCCATGTTTATAATAGGTTAGGTAGACGTTCATACTGTGGAAGCCAGCTGTATGGCCATATGATGTATATGACGTGGTTAAGCCATTCGTTTTAGCAGCTTTTGTAAAGATCACGACAATCTCTTCATTTGATTGTTTTCTTTATAAATATCGAATTGCTGCTTTTTTGTTAAAGAATTCTGGAGGAAAACTCTTAAATAACTTAGTTTTAATATTATACACATATTCAAAAGACAAACATGATCATATAGACTATAGAGCATCACAGTCCCGCACCCTCGAGAGAACAAATAATTGTGACGCTCTATAGTCCTTTGTCAAGGAGACAGTAGGTCAAATTGTGCCTGTAAGCACACGCATGACGGCAATAAGCAAAACCATTCATGAATGTGTTGACGTGACGCCGTGCACTACTTTAAAAAAAAGAAATGTGCTTTTAGTTGAAAATATTACTACGCCGCATGCAGCCACATCAAGGGAAATCAAAACATGGTCAGACCCACATGCTGTTCTTTGGCCCCGAACCACTGCCTCTGGATGTAACAACTGAATCAACTATAGGCTGGGAGAGACGACCATATACAGCTTCATTCCCCCATTGGCTAACGAGAGAGAGAAACACCCCACCATGCAATTAGAAAAGCAGCTCACACGTGAAAAATGAAATAGATTCAGCGTTTCATGTGGAATGAAGGGAAGGGAGCGCAAACGGGGACTCCACGTGTTGCTTTATATATATCTGCTCGTAAAGAGAAGCCTCCTGGGCGAGAGAGAGTTTTACCCCCTGCTGCGCAACCCTTACACATGCACGGTATATAGCCAGCTTAGCTTGACGTATATGGAGAGATTAAGGCAGCCCTGAAGAACATGAAGAGAGGTGGAATTACAGCAAAGAAGGGTTTGCATTAAGCAGGCCACCCATAAAGACATGTCTTTGTTCTTACCTATACCAGTTCATATTTGCGCATTATTATGCCTCATGCACTTCCCTGAGCTCTGCAGGACAGCAAAAGAAGAATATAACAGCTGGGCACGTACGTTATAATGTGTGTTCATATGCAGTGTTTAATTAATACTTGGATCCACACTCACTATGACGGAAATATCATTGCACTGTGAACATCGACAGCTTTCAATGTGGCGGCACCGATATGAGCACATGAAGCAGTTGAGCACATGCCCTAATGATCTTTTATTCAAACCAGGTGCCATGTGTTAACCATTGTCAGCCAAGAAAAGAGATAGAGAGAGAGAGAGAGAGGAATGTACTGTACGCACGGCCACCATGTCACACTGTGCAGCGTCTCTGAATGCAATCAGTCAGTGGGGGGCTTAATTACAAGAGCTGCACCACACATAAATCAGCTCTCACCTCCCACTCACTTGGATTATCTCTCTCTCTCTCTGACTCTCTCTCTCTCTCTCTCTCTCTCTCTCTCCAATTCAATTCAATTCAATTCAATTCAGCTTTATTATTGGCATGAGAAAACATGTTTACATTGCCAAAGAAAAAGTGGAACAAAACAATCAAGATAAAACAATGTATGTAC